>NC_135975.1:13248262-13441420 GCF_053455715.1 Rhinoraja longicauda
TAATAACATGAACTGACAGCATAGAGAGATGAATGGGTGTGATCTGATAGCTATCACAAAAACAGAATTGCAAGAAGATCAAAAGCTTGAAATGTAAAATTCTGTGGTATGTAACTTTTCGGTGGCACAGTGGAACATAGACCCAGGCTTTATCCTGACCTCTGGTATAGACTGTGGAGTTTGCACATTCTCTTTGTGATTGCAAGGGATTCCCAAAGACATGTGGGGTTGTAGATTAATTGTCCTATGTAAATGATCCTAATGTGTAGGGAGTGTGAAGTAGTGTGTGAATGGGCGATTGATGGTTGGTGTTGACTCCATGGGCCGAAGGGCTTGTTTCCAGGCTGTGTCTCTAAAATTAAAGAAAGGCAGGAAAGAAAAGGTGGTGGTGTGGCATACTTAATAGGAGATTAAGTAAGTACAGTTGTTAGAGTCAGCCTAGGCTCTGAAGATTTTGAGTTTGTTTGGGCGGAGGTTTAAAAACAGCAGGAGAAAGAAGGCATGAGTAAGTGTAATATATAGATACTCAAATACCCCAAATGTAGTGTAAGAAAGATATAAGAAAATAACTGCAGATGCTGGTACAAATCGATTTATTCACAAAATGCTGGAGTAACTCAGCAGGTCAGGCAGCATCTCGGGAGAGAAGGAATGGGTGACGTTTCGGGTCGAGACCCTTCTTCAGACTGATGTCGGGGGTGGGACAAAGGAAGGATATAGGTGGAGACAGGAAGATAGAGGGAGATCTGGGAAGGAGGAGGGGAAGGGAGGGACAGAGGAGCTATCTGAAGTTGGAGAAGTCGACGTTCATACCACCGGGCCGCAAACTGCCCAGGCGAAATATGAGGTGCAGTGTATATGAGGTGTAGTGTATATACCCTTGTAGGAAAGGGTATGAATTGAGAAAAAATTTGGACACGTAATAGTTATGTGGAATGATTATGGGAATTTTTTATCATAATTAAAACAACGGCGTACAGGTTTGTAGGTTCATTGGCTTGCTATAAATGTAAATTATCCTTAGTGTGTGTTGGATAGTGTAGGTGTGCGGGGATCGCTGGTCGGCATGGACTCGGTGGGCCGTAAGGGCCTGTTTCCGTGCTCTATCTCTAAACTAAACTAAACAAAAAAAATTGCCCTAAATTCTTTGGATTCTTGAAAAATGACTGTGCTATACTCTCATTCGAAAAGAAATGGAAGTAAAAAATAGTTAACTATAAGATGAAGAAACATAGAACTGTGCATTCTGCTTTACAATAAATGGCATAGTAAAGCTGGAGTAACTCAACGGTTCATGCAGCATCTCTGGAGAGGTTGGATAAGTGATGTTTTGGGTTGGGACCTTCTTCAGACTGACTGTAAGAGGGAGGAGAAAGCTGGAAGAGAGCCTACCCACACTTCTCTTCCAGCTTTCCCCTCCCTACTACGGTCTGTCTGATGAAGGGCTCCAACCCAAAACATCACTTATCCATGTTCTCCAGACCCGCTGAGTTATTCGAGCACTTTGTCTTTTTTTTAAACTGCAAGCTGATTCGCCTAACAGCTGTTATTGGAAAGATTAAGGAAGTATTATGACACATTTGAGAAAATTATGATCTAATCAAGCAAAGTCACCATGGCTGCTTGAAAAAGAAATTGTGTCTGACAAGTTTATGAGTGATTATTGAGGAAGCCTTAGATTATTGAGGAAGCCAGGGTTATAGAGGGAAGGGAAATCAGTAATGTATTGTCTTTGGGCTTCCAGAAGGTATTCAGTGGGGTGCCTTACCAACAATTAGGTTGCAAGATAAAAGTTCATTGTGTAGGAAATAACTGCAGATGCTGGTTTAAACCGTAGACACCAAATGCTGGAGTAACTCAGTGGGACAGGCAGCATCTCTGGAGAGAAGGAATGGGTGACGTTTCAGTTTGGGAAGAAGGGTCTCGACCCAAAACATCAGCCATTTCTTCTCTCCAGAGATGCTGCCTGTCCTGCTGAGTTACTCCAGCATTTTGTGTCTATCTAAAAGTTCAATGTGTTAGGCATGGATAAAGGATTGGCTAATGGGCAAAATGTTGAAATAAAGAGATCGTTTTCAGGTTAGCAGCAAGTGGGGTATCACCGTTTTCAGTGATGTTTGGAAATGTATATTATAACTTGGAGGATGGAATCAAATATCGAGTAACCAAATTAAAGGAAGGCACAAAAATAGGTGGGAAGGCAAGTTCTGAGGAAGATACAGGAGTTTACAGGAAAGGGTTTGGGTAAAAAGTTGGCAAATGAAGTACAAGGTGCGAAAATGTGAAGTTGTTCATTTAGGAAGAATAAGCAAAGGAATAAACTATTGTTTAAATGGAGAAAAAAAAGCAGAAATGTCACCTTTCCATGTTCTCCAGAGATGCTGCCTGACCAGTTTACCAGTCACTTAATGTATGATAAAAAAAACATCGTGCGATCTTGCCATGCTACATTTGTTACAAAATACTTTATGCAGCTCTGGTTCATGTATGGCAATCAGTTTCTTTTTTTTGGAAAGGGAAGTGAATTCTGTAAATAACTGCAGCTGCAGCTATACTTCACTCCCACTAATTGTTTTTCAGTAGTCTAGCTGTTTCTGTGGAATGTCTCTTGTGTATTGCATAACAGTTCTGTTCTGTGAATCTGTGACTCTGAGGAAATGGACTGTCCGAGGTTTTTGAACTTTCGGATACTGGTCTGGTAGAAACCAACATGGTTTCAAGGCAAACGTGAAGAGAACAATAAATCTGCTAGTTTCATCCTTTCTCAAATTGTCTTCTTTTTTTTGCTTGTTCTTGGATACTTCTTGAAATTGGATACCACTTGGATTTTATAGCATCTTTTTAGCATGGTATAATTATTCCAAGACATTTCACAGAATCAAATGAAATTTGAGACAAAGTTGGTTTACAAATATGAGCAAGGAATGAGTTTTAATAATAAGAGGTGATGATATTAGGTGGGAATTGCAGAACTTGAGACTGAGAGTAGTGCAACGCTGGTCCAGAGCACAGGATAGAAGCAGGATGGATTGCATGGGTGGAGGAACTAATGTTAGCAGATTTGGACCACCAAAGACTTGGAAAAGAAGGGTGACAATTTAAAAATTAACTTTCTTAAAGCTAGCTGAATGTTTCAGAATTGCGGCACAGTTCCATCTTTCCGTTTCTCCCAAGTGTTATTTCTTGGGCATCATAAAAGCCTCTAATTTTCAAGCTGCTACAAGCTGTTCAATTTGCAGTTAGATGGATAGCAATGCTAAACATGTTCTTAAGCAGCCTTCTGTTCATATTGACAGGGAATGTCTCATGCAAAGTAGTTTTTATGATAACTCATTTGAAATTTAGAGCTGCTACCTCAGGGCCAGACACCCAGGTTCGATCCTGACCTTCAACTGTCTGTGTGAAGTCTGCACGTCTCGCTGTAACTGCGTGGGTACTTCTAGGTGCTCCAGCTTCCTCCCACATCCCAAAGATGTTTGGGTTTGTAGGTTAATTGGCCTCTTTGAATTGCACATGATGTGTAAGAAGCCGATGAGAATGTAGGATAGCATAGAACTGGTGTGAATGGTAGATTGATGGGCAGCATGTTCTCTATGGGCTGAAGGGTTTGTTTCAGTGCTGTATCTTTCAATCAATCAATCAATCTATTAGTTTGCCTTGGTTTGCTAATTTTAGTTTTTTTAAAAACGACCACAACGGCAGAGTTTATCTGTAACCTGGAATTATTTGGTACTTAAACTGCACTTTAGCCCAAGGCAAAGAAAGGTGAGATATCAAAGCATTGACATGGGCACAGTGCAAGGGTTGCTGCCTTACAGCACCAGCGATCCGGTTCGATCTAGACTATGGATGCCCCCTGTATGGAGTTTGTACATTATTCCTGTGGCCACGTGGGTTTTTTGCAGGTCACGGGGTTCCTTCCACATTCCAAAGAGGTACAGGTTTGCCGGTTAATTGGCTTCTATAAATTGCTTCCAGTGTGTAGGATAGAGCTTGTGTATGGGTGATTGTTGGTCGGCATGGACTTGGTGGGCCTAAAAGCAAGTCATCTTTAACCCATAGAGATTTCGTAAGAAGGACCTTGGTTACAGCCAACATACTTATTGGCCAATGTACACACGTGTTGCTCTGAGCTCACAGGTGATTTGGCACAAGGGTGCAGATTTTAGATGAAATATAATGGTGGGACAAAGGTGTTAATTCATTAGCTGTGCTCTGTACAAACAGTTAAATGTGAAAATTGTAAAGTTGTTATGGAGTTTCCTAGCTCTTCATTTCAAAGTTTTTCACTGTACCTCAGTGCACGCTGCAATAAACTGAACTGAGCTCAGCCATGCCATGCTTTTCCAAATATCTTACCAAGAGAGTTTGACATTGAAGTGCATGGGATGGGGTGAAATCGATGTACTTGCATGAAAGGCACACTCTGAATTTGCTTCAGACATCACTGAAGGTTGAAACTTTCCATTTGTTTAACTGACAAGTCTTAAAAAACATATCTGACAAAGTTAACTATAATAGGTGTGAAGGCTTGTTCCTTAAGATTTTAAATATTAGAAATTGAAAGAATAATTGTTTTCTCAATCACTTCTCAATCATTTTCTGAAGAAGTGTTTTGACTTGAAATGTCACTATTGCTTTTCTCCAGAGACGCTTCCTGACCCTCTGAGTTACTCCAGCATATTGTGTCTATCTTAAAAGTACAATACTGGAAACTGGAACAGCTCTTGATTTCCAAACTTGTTTTTGGCTTGAGATCCTTTTAGTAGAATCAAATATATAGAGACCTTAAAACTAGATGTTCTTTAGATTCATCCCAAAACTTGAAGTAAATTCAGAGAGTTTTCAAAAGTAAGGTAGATCAAAAGATCTTGCTTGCTTACTGGAGAAATTTGTTTAGCTGTGCTGTGCTGGGTTTTAATAAATCTTTCAGTTGAGACGGTTTGGCTTATTTTAACAAATGTGGATTTAATAAATAAAATGAGTACAGTTACCCTTTTCTGCAGTACTTAGTATTTTGTGGCACATAATAAAACATGTTACTTTGGGTTTGAACTTGTAACATACTTTGATGTCGTTGTTTGTTTTTATTAGCTTGTAGATGTTCGTCATATTAAAGATGTGTGTTCACATATATCTGAATGGCATTATTCTGTGAGGCTGCTGTTGCTCACCAGGTTACCTTTGATGACTTGACCAGAAATGCTCCCATGTAATCTGTTATCATCCATCAATGGTCATGCCATTCAGGGTTATTCTGAAGATTTTGCAGAAATGTACAAAACAATTAAAAACATACTATTTGGATGGCAAAAACACTGTTTGGCTCTCTTTACAGCTGGAGCTTTTGGTGAAAACTATTTAAAGAAGGGAACTTTAGCAAATACTTGTCAGTCTTTGGTTCCATATTGACACAACTTAGATGAAATGCTACCAGACAAGTAAATGGCAGAGAAACGTCCACTGCAAGAATTTCACATGGGGTTCACTTGTCTCGGGTTGGTTTTCACACAGATGGTATTCAGCAAGAAGTAGTACTGCTGTAGCTATAAAACTGAAGACAAAACTGTTCATTTGCTCTTGCCCTGATTTTTCATCTTTCTTTAGTAACATGATCTCTCAAATCACTATACCGTTCCGTGTTCTGAATAGGAACTGGGCACAATAGGCAAACTGCAGTTGGAGAAAGAGAGCATGTGAAAAGACTGGCAGCAAACAAATAACAAGCCAAATATATTTTAGAGCCACGAGAACAGGAAAAGATGTTCAATTGGAGACAAAAAATTAAATCTACTCATGGGAGGCCAAGGTACTAAATGAATATTTTACATCCGTCTTCAATAAGGAGAATGATTCTGCTGAATTTTCAGCAAAGGAAGATGAATTAAGATTCCAGGATAGACAAAAAATTAACACAGAAAGTTTTGGAATTGGCTGGGTGCACTTAAAGTGGGCATTTATTCTGGCCCAACTGCAATGCAGGAAATTGCAGAGGTCCTGGTCATAATCTTCTAAAGATGCTAGGGTGTGGTACTTGGGGACTAGAAAATTGCAGATGTTCAGAAAAGGTGGCAAAATTGGCATAGAATTAACAATCATTTCAATGTACAAATTGATTAGAGGAACTAAGTATAGATTAGTTAATGGCAAATTCCATAGTTCTTTGATGTAAAGGATAGGCAAAATGAGAGAAATGTGATACAAGTGAACTTCTAAAAAGCATTTGATCAGGTGTCAAGTAATAGGTGTCATCAAGACTGAAGATTGAATAAAAGCAGCTTCAGCAACATTGAAAGTGAATTAGCTAAAGAGCAAGTAGCAGTGAAAGGTTATTTTGAGATGGGATAGAAATGCATAGCTGTGATCATTATTTTTAATGTCTTAAAGTTGGGTGTCTGTTCACAGTTTCTAACTTTGATGATGATACAAAAACCTGAAGGCATAGTGAATACTTGAAGAAGGATCTTTGGCCCACTCTATCGAGGCTGATCATCAAGCAATCTATACTAAACTCATTTAGGGGGACTTGAACGCAAGCCAACTCAATAATAGATCTCAAGCAGGTGTAGGCAAACATGGAATGGGTAGAAAGATTAGAAATGTCATGTTTTACATGTTGGAAGGAAGGATGAGAAGAAGCAGCACAGCGCTAACGGCGTGCAAGAACATAAATCTAGGGCGATACAAGCATAGTTCATGGAAAGCCTCAGGACAGATTGACAAAATGAATTGTGATCCTGGGCTTTATAAATAGAGTAGTAGAAAACAAGAACATGGATGTCATGATGAATTTTTATGTACCACGGGTTGAGCAATCACTGGGATAGTATGTGGATATCGCAGATGCTGGTTTACCAAAAAAGACACAAAGTGCTGGAGTAACTTAGTGGGGTCAGGCAGCACCTCTGGAGAAACAACTAGGTCACATTTCAGGACAGGACCCTTCTTCGGACGGGTAATATGTGCAGTTCTGCTGCTACTTTAGAAAAGATACGAACACTTTAGGGAAGATGCCGAAAATATTTATGAAATGTTTCCAAGTATGAAGGGTTTCAGCCTTTTGGATAGATTGGAGATGGTGGGCTGGTTCTCTTGGCTGACTTTGCACCAGTTCCTCCACTATAAGTCTGCTAACTAGCTTCACAGTTTTCAAATATGTATCCCTCTTGGGCTCTCACCTGTTTCTGTCCAACAAACTGCCTATGGGGTAATTTACCTGACCTGAGGTCGTAATTTACTGGCCATAATTTGTCCTGCCTCTTTGCTTCCAATTTTTCCCCCCACTCTTCCTACTACAATCAGTTTGAAGAAGGGTCCCAACATCACCTATCTATTTTCTTCAGAAATATGGCATGACCTGCTGAGTTACTCCAGCATTTTGTGTCAATCTTTGGTATAAACCCACTTCATCAGTTCTTTTTTATTACAGAATATGAGGCTATTCTTCCAGTTTGTGTGTGGCCCTACTCTGGTAGAGTAGTAGGCCCAGGACACCCAGGTAAGTATAAAAATTTCCATTCCAGCATCTGTTGCCTCTTGTGTCTGTTCGTATTTGGTTAGATAAAATGGTCCATGACTGTGTGCAAATGACCTAGATAACAAGTCCAGGAAGGGCTGAGAAGTGCCAAATAACTTCCACACCGCAGTAGTACTAAACAACGAGTTATTATTACCCACCCTTGGCATCATGGGTCCCATCATGAGGGACCCCTGCCACCCCAGTAACGGACTGTTCCAGATGCTACGATCAGGCAAACGCCTCCGCTGTCACGCTGTGAAAACGGAGAGGATGAGACGGAGCTTCTTCCCACAGGCCATTAGGACTGTCAACTTTTATAACCCCAGAGACTAAATTTTTGTCGACACTTTTTGTGCTATGTTTAGTAACTTATTAACTTTATTTATATGCTGTAACTGTAATTCTTTTTGTGCACAACCCGCAGGCATTGCCACTTTCATTTCACTGCACATCGAGTATGTGTATGTGACAAATAAATTTGACTTGACTTGACTTGACTAGACTATTTAATGATGTTCGTATTATTAATTCCCCCAAACACATTCTGTCTGTCACCATAAGTTAGAAGCTTGATTTGACCAACCACACAAAAACTGAGATTCCGTAGAGAAGATCTAAGATTGGGGAGCCTGTGTTGAGTGACTCCTGGTGCCCCAAAGTCTTTTAACCATCCGCAAGGTGTGCATCAAGACAACAAATGCCTGTTCCCTTTTCAATTGCAGAACTTGAAAACAGTACAAAACCATTTAAAACAATGAGGTTCATGTAGCAGATGTGAATGTGTATCATTAAGCAAGGGATGACTATTTGAACTGAGAATTTGCTGTTGTTTGTATTCTTGAACTGATTTGGTTATGATGAATGCTGCCCAGAATGTTTCTAGTACTAGATTCTGACCCATGTGGCTACCAGATGGCATTCCAAGAGCTTTTTAAAATAAACATACTCCACTGTTTGATCTTTTGGGATCAGGGGGCATAGGAAGGTTGGGGAAAATAGCTTGATACTTTGAATACTGCTTTGCTTGTACAGTAACCAATGTTTCGAGGCAGAGGATGTGCATAAGATTTTTAATGAATGTTGTACAGCAGTCTTCACAGCAGGCATGAATGACGCTGATGTTGATATTCATACAGGAGGTGTGAGGTGCTCTATTAAGAAAGGAAATAATAATGGGCTTTATCGTCTTTGCAAGTGGATGGATGAGTGCATGGCGAAGAAGTGTTTATCAGACTGTTAAAAGAGAGGAAATTGGAGAGGTGCTGACTATAATTTTTAAGTCTTCCCTGGCAACAGGAGTCACGCTGTGAGATTGGAAAACTGCCAACCTTGTCCTGTTGTTTAAGCCAGAAGGGGAAGAGATAAACTGAGTCATTACAGGCACAATTGTTTAACTTCTGCGGTAGGCAGATGATTGAATAAATTCTCCAACGTAATCCATTTGCAATGGCACAAATTAAGAACTGTCAACAAAGAAATTTGTTGCAGCTCTTTTCTCCTTGCTATTTCTGATGAAGGTTCTTCAATCTGAAATGTTAACTTTGTTTCTTTTTTCTATAGATGAAACCTGACCTGTTGTATTTTGCAGCATTTTATGATGACAGAACAATGTATAACACTAGTTAGACCACAACTTTGGTAGCTCTTTTTCAACTGGTCGTGGACGTGATTAGCCAAATTACTTCTCTTTAATATTGTAATTTTTCTGATTCTATCAGCCAAATCATTGTTGGATTTTGAATCCTATCCATTTCTCCTAAAATTTAGCTCACAGGATGATGTGAGATACCTACTTGTTGAATCAGGGAACTACAGTTGCTGGTTGTGTAGGAAAGAAAACTGCAGATGCTGGTTTTAATCGAAGGGAGACACAAAATGCCTGGTATTAAAAACCTGTATTATATCACACTTTAAAAAAATACCCTAAACAAGTAATTCACAATGATTGATTAATTTGAACTACAGGGAGTATTGACTAGGCATAAGTGATGACTATTTTTGTCCTTTGCAAATTTTTAGTGATAGGAAGAATTACCAAAATAATTTGTCTTTTCGGTATGGAATTTTGGCAGGGCTCTTTGCACTTTCTGTTCTCTTTCAATAATTCCATATTATTTTTCAGGTTTAACTGCATTTTTGCAAAAACCTAAACCTGTTGGCCTGATATTGGCAGTAGAGAACAAGGAGGAATTTGTAATTAAGAACGTGATCATTTGGATTTCTGAAAGGAAAATCCTGATTGACTATTCTGCATTACTGTGGGGTGGTTCGGGGGAGATGGCCGGTGGTGCCTCCTTTCTAGAGGCATCTAGGAAGTGCATATTTGGAATTTCAGAAGGCTTTGACATTGAGCGTGCTAGTGCGGATTGAGATGATTATCAGAGAACAGGAATAAACGGGTGTTTCTCAGGTTGGCATGGAAATGTGGGGCGCACTGCAGGGATTGTTGCTGGGAGCACATCTGTTCATCGTCCAGGTTGACTTCTGGCTGAAGAATCAAATTTATTTTTCCAAGTTTGCTGATGACAATTAGTAGAAAGGTGAGAGGTGATGTTAATGCAAAGATATGTAGACATGCTACGTGAGTGGGCAATAATGTGGTAGTTGGAGAGAAAAATGTAAGGTGATCCACTTAATTTAAAAAAAAGAAATGCTTAGTGTTTTTTAAATGGTAAGAGTTTGGGAAATGTTGACACTCAAAGCGATCTGGGTGTCCTTTTACACAAATCACTGAAAGCTAACATGCAAATTCTGCAGGTAACTAAGAAGGCAAATGATATCTTGGCCTTTATTACTGGAAGGTTTGAGTCCAAGAGTAAGGGTTTCTTACTAGAGTTATACAGCACCTTGTTGAGACCACATCTGAAATATGTACATATTTTTGATCTCCTTATCTGAAGAAAGATGTATGTACTTGCCATAAGTGAATGCTGTGAATATTCATCAGACATCTTTAGGATCACAGGTCTGTCATATGAGGAGGGATTGAGTAGACTAGACTGTTCTCTAGAGTTTAGAATAATGGGAGGTGACCTCATTATAATGCACAAAGTTCATAGAAGACATGGTTACAGTGTCAACATAAATGTTGAGCCACATAGGACTGTAATGCAGAGAAATGTCTTCACTCAAAGAGTGGCGAAATTCTGTAATTCTATCCTGGTTGTCTGTGGAGGCTCAATCATTGCACTCAAAATTGAGATCAATAGATTTCTGGATATTAGAGGAATCGAGGGATATGGGGAAAATGACAGAAATGATGTTTGGGGTAGAAAGTGAAGTTGAATGATGAAGCAAACTCGAGGGACCAAATTAACAATTCCGTCTCGTATTTCTTGTGTTCCTGTGTAAAGAGAGATTTTGTTCAATGTACCATGCTAATGTCTACAACTGCTAACAATGCAGAAATCCCTCAACACCAGTGTCCACCAGGTCATATGTTTGAGATTATAAGCAATGCTGAATGATGTGGAGATTTGTAAATAAATGATTTATTGTACAAATTACTAGCAACTTCACTTAACAATACTCCTTTTTATTGTTGCGAACCTTCCACAATCCAGTCCAGGCCTTGGCTTGCACTATGCTGTGACAAAGTCGTGATTATTCACTGAACACAATCAATGAAATGCTTGTACGATGTTCCCTTTGGTAGATTTTAGTTTATTCATATCACTTTGCATTTGCCATTTAGAAACCTTTATCATTCCCCATCAAAAGAAATATTTGCTTTGGGGTTTGCTCTGTGTGTTTTAAGCAAGGCTGCTTTGGAAACAAGCCTGAATAATTTAGCATCCTACAATAATGTACGCAGGCTTCTTTGAACCTTTGCCACAATGGGCATTTCCCTTATATAGTAAAACTGACTTAATTCCTTTTTTTGTAGGAAAATAACTGCAGATGCTAGTAAAAAAATCCTTTTTTTTTGGTACTTTCCTGAGTGAGAGGCACTGAATAAAAGATATAGTTTGATACATCGACGGAGTAGTCAGAGTTCTTGGCATAGCTTGTATGTTCATCATTATTGTCAGAAGGTGAAAGTGCAGTGTTTTGTAGTGACATGTAGTTGGAATGCTGTACGACTGCGAAAGACCAGGGCAGTGTAATGGCAATAATTTTATTACTTTGTTTGACTAATTTTAAAGGTTTTTGATTGAATTTGGGTTAATTCTGATCATTCTTATAATCAAAGTTCAATTGTGCATTGTTTTTACTTTTAGTTGTCCGTGCGATGTGAAACATCCATTGGAGAGGCAAATCCCTAATCCACTGACTGTCTTTTAGAGACCTGAACACAGCAAATAGGAGCAAGAATAGGTCATCGTTTTCCATATCCTTCAATTAACTTCACCTTAGTTAATATCTAACGATCTGGTCTTCACAATCCTCTGGGACAGAGGATTCCAGAGATTTGCTACCCTCTGAACGAAGACATTTTGATACACCTCGGTTTTAAATTAATAGCCCATATTTTGTAGCTATGTCCCCTTGTTCGTGACTCTCTCACAAGAGAACATATCTTGACATCTACACTGACAGGATTTTGTGTGTTTCAATATGGTAAAGGAATTCATTTGATCCCACACTGCCTATTTCTGACATAAGCCTTTTTTAAAATCAAGGTACTTAGGGGTGGGCAATAATTCATTGCCATGCCAGCAATGTGGATAGAATAACCTGGAAGGATCACACTACATTTTGTAGATAGTACAAACTGCAGCTAGTGGTGAAGGGAATGGAGATTTAAGATAGTGTCAGGTAAGCAGGCTACTTTGTTCTCAATGGTATTGAGCTTCTGGAGTGTTGCTCAAGTTGCATTCATTGGAGGATATTTGATCATGCTCCTGATTTGTACATTGTTGATGGCGGAGAGTCTTTCAATTGTCAGAAATTAAGTTTTTCATTAAAGGATACCCAATTTCCACTCTGATCTTGTAGTCACAGTGTATAAATGGCTGTCCAATTGATCTTCTGCTCCATGGATTTGATTGTGGTAACGACATTGAACTCCACTATTAGTAGTTAGATGCCCTCTTGTTGGCATTCATTTTTGAGGAACAAATGTTACTTACAATGAAATTGTACACACTTGAACGTTATCTAGGTCTTACAGCATGCAGGTGTAGACTGTTTCATTGGCTGAGGAGTTGTATATGGCTTGAACATTATGCAATCACAGTAAACATCTCCAATGATGACATGGAAGAATGGTTATTGAGAAAGCTATAGATGTAATTGGGCCTGGGACACTGGCCTGAGATTCTCCTGCATAATGTTTTGGGGCTGGATTGATTGACCTCCATTAACTGCTATTATCTTCCTTTGTATGAGGTATGAATCCATTGTATATTTCCTCCCCTTTAATCCAGTTAACTTCAGATTGACTGTGCCTCCTTGATGCCTCATTTGGTTTAAAAGCTGCTGAAATGGCTTTACAACACCTATGATATCCAGATCTTTGATCCATGTGCAAACTAAAGCTATGATGAAGTCTGCATTTTTGTTACTGATGAAACCCAACACTGGGTTTTGACTAATAGACTCACGCTTGGCATATAGCTTTTTGATAACATTGTCAAGAACGCCTTCCAGCACTTTGATTCAGAGTGGCCCAGTTGGTAATTTATCAGACTGTGTTTCTTTTGCTTTCCACCATTGGAACCTGGGCAATTTTCCATATAATCAATGAGATGCCAATTTTATAACTGTTACTGCTTGGCTCAACACCTGCTCATTCTGGACTGCAAGTCTTCAGTACTGCAGCTGATGTGCTGCCTAGTCTCAGCCTTTGTTCTGTCTGATACTTTTAGCCATTTTTATGTCATACTAGACCAAGTGGACCCATTGGGTCCATTCCTCGTAGAGGGGGGACAGAGAAGGGGAGAGGATGTCGTCACTGAGTGAGCCCTATTCCCCCCTCCCCCTCTCCTGACCCCCACCTCCCTCCCTCCCCCCACCCCCACTTTCCCCTCCCTCCCCCCACCTGGAGCCGTTGGCTGGGAAAAGGACTTACCAGTGCCCGTGCGTTGAACGCTGACTGCCGACGTGCGAGTCTCTGCCGGGGCCGGGCGAGAGGTGAGGGGAGACAGGCGAGGGAATGACTGGGGCCGGGTGCGAGTGGAGAGGGAAGGACTGAGGGTGGGCGAGAGTGAGGGGAAATGGGCGAGGTAGGGACTGAGGTCGGGGCCAGGTGAGGGGAGAGGGAGTGACTGAGTGTGGGCGGGCGGTGGCGCTGCCAGCGGCCATTATGTTTTGGCGTGTGAGGAGCAAATGAAGTGGAAGGTGGAGCATTGTGACGTCACACGTTGAGGAGTTTGAGGAAATGGGTTATTAAGTGAATTGTTAAACTTTAAAATCTCTGTAGTTTTTAAAATGTAGCTTCAATTTGAATGATAGTTGTAACATATTATGCCCAGGATAATGGTGAGTAAGGTGGTGCAAACATTGTGGCGCTATGGTGTACCGTTTTGGCTGTGCGAACCATAAAAGTTATGCTGTGGTCAAACACACATACACACATACATACGGACAGAGAGTTTTAGTAATATATCGATGAAGTGAATTGTAATGTTTTACGTGATGATGGAGATCTTGAAAGGATGCCAAGATGGATCATCTGTTTGGCAGTGTGGACTGAACATGAATGTGCATGCTTCAGTTTTGCCTTTAACACCTGCAGGCTAGATTCGCCATCATTGAGGATGAAGATATTCTTTGAGGCTGCCTCCTGATACCAGCTATTAATTAGTCACCATGATTTATGACTAGATATGATTATACGGTTGGGTTTTGATCTGATTTGTTGGTTGTGACTTTTCTCAGACACATTTATGCAACAACACAAATGTAAAATGAACAATTGCATAATAAATTATCAGTTATTCTTGGTAACCAAACCATAAATATGCAAATTGAAGTATGTAATGCAACATTGCACAAAGTCCATAATGATTTTGTGTTGAGTCAGGCTTGTGGTGGTGTTTTTGCAGTGTGGTACAAGAGCAAGATGGTCGATGGGAAGAAGCTTATCGTGAAGCCGGAGGTAATGATTCTCAAATTCCACCCAAGACCATGGGTTGTGAATTATCGTGGAGGATGCCTACCCTCACTGATTGTGGTCTATGGGTCTGCAGGTCAAGAATTCAGCATCAAAGGGGGTTGCTGACTCCCAGGTGCAAGTTTGAAGATGAATTTGGTTGGGATTATGGTTTTGAAGGCAAAGCAATAGTCAAGAAACATCAGCTGACATAGGTGTCCTTGTTATCCAGATATTCCAGAGATGAGTGTAAGGCCAAGATAAAGGCATCTGCCAAGGACCTGTTGCTCCCATGTGCAAACTGCAATGGATCAAGGCTATCTGTGAGGCTGGAGTTAATGTGCCGCCATGACCAGCCTCTTGAAGCACTTCATGGGGGTGGATGTTATAGCTACTGGATGGTAATCATTAAGGCACACGGCCTTGCTTTTCTTTGGATGGTTGCAGTCGTGTTCATTTCAGTTGCTGATGGTCCACAGTTTTAAGCTGCCAGATCTGTTCCAAGTTTTTGTAGTAAAATTATTGTGTCATGGAAATGAAGAATGTCATTGGTGTGAAGATGGAACCTTCTCTCCAGAGAGGCTCTGCAGTGGCCACTTCTACCCATTTGCCAACTGAGGAAGGTGATAATCAATACTTTCTTGGCCATGTTAGGCTTGATAGTGTGAGATTTCATGAGGAATGAAATCAATATTGAGATTTCCAGGACAAGGTTTGTGAGACACCAACCCTCGGGTGTTTGTAGGCAAAAGTGTGTAAGGTAAATTGAGCTGGAAGTCTTTTTTTTTGTTGCATGTCTACACATTTTGCTTGAGTTAAGGTCATGGGTCTGTCTAGTTTAATTCTACTTTAATGTAGCTTGATATACAGTTTGAGGATGGTTATGGTCATCTCCTCTACAGCGTGGTGGCCAGATGTGTGGTTGAGTAACATTTTTAAATAGTTTATATGATTTCATAACTCTTGACATTTGTAACATCTGCCTCTTAATAATGAACCCAAGGATCGCAGGTGCTTTATTGTCCTTCTTAGATGTTTCTCAAGCAGTCTTTGGTCTCTCTCTTATCCTCTTTTACCTTTCACCAAAATGTATTAACTCGTACTCTTCTGTTCTGATTTTCCTTTATTTTAACTGCTCATCTGTTCAGCCCATCTGTGCTCTTGACCAAACAAAGAATCCAGTTACATGTTCTGAAATATCAGCATAGTTTAAATTTCTCACGTATACCTAAACTAAAAATATGACAAAATCTGCAGAAAAATATTATTAACCTTTTCTTCCTTCCATCTATTTTTGCATGTCTACATACACAAGTATACCTTGTGTTCAGTGGCATTTGACTCTGCCTATGTTGAATCTTCAAAATATCAACATCTACAAAGCTGGAGGTTCATCAAATCTGCACCAAAGCAAATGCCCAATTGTCCAAATAGATACTGTTCAATTAACAGAATTCTGAGAAAAGCCTTTGTATAGGCTAGGTCTGGGTGATTTAAAGTATTTATAAATCTCTGTTGCGGATGATACTACTGTCAGCATCTCTGTTTGAGACTCAGTGCTGCTTTAGATTTAAAATTCCTTGTAATTGTTTTGAACACTTGCTATTGTTTGAGCTGACACCAAAGCGCCTCATATTTAAAAAAAGAACGTGTTTTCTGTTCTCCACACTGTTCCCATGGAGAGAAGACTTGTACTGAAAGGAGAAAGAAACACTGGAAGAGAAGACAAAGATTTTGAAATGTTCACTCTCAAAGAAAAATCCGTGGAAGAAAATAATATGAAAAAATACAGTGCTCTGAAAGATGATGGTAAATACTTAGAAAAGTATGAAAATATTGAGAATATTGAGAAATACTGAAAATATTGAAAAATAGGTGCGCAGCAGTTAGTGGAGAGAGAATTGTGCTGATTTATTTAGATATATTGTCAGAACCCATAGCCAGAGATGTGTTTTAACTTGGGAATTCTATTTTCAATGATATCTGACCTGAAGAAAATTGGATCTGGTTGAATTACGCTTTTTGAAGTTAGAAAATTATAATTGAACGAGCAATAACCTTGAAAAACAAGATGCTCCCTCTGATTAATTGAATTTCTAACTTTTTCAGCAGTTTGAGAAATAGTGGGGAAAGCATGTGTCAGGTGCTGTTTTAATAGCGAGGATGAAAGAGAAAATACCAGTTTGTTGGGTATTAAAGAGGGTAAAGTTCAAAAGAAAGTCAGCCAAAATGACATAGAGAAACATGTTGCTCTAATGCTGGTTAATACACAAAAGGACACAAAGTGCTAGAGTAATAACTCTGTGGGTCAGGCAACATCTCTGGAGAACATGGATAGAAAATTTGACTTCAATGATCTGAGGTACGACAGAAGAATATAGTGCTAAAATATGATAACCAGCAAATTTCCAAAAACAATTGAAACATCACGGAAAAGGGCACAAAATGCTGGAGTAACTCAGAAGCTCAGGCAGCATCTCCAGAGAACATGGAAAGATTATATTTTAGGTTGAGATCCATCTTCAGCTGTAGGCTGATCTAATATGACTGACTTTGTAGATGTAAGAAACTGCAGGTGCTGGAGTACAGAGCAAAAAACAAAGTGCTGGTGGAACTCAGTGGATCAGGCACATGTCCTCACCGACATCTTCAACACCATTGTGCTTTAAGACTGCTACCATCATACCAGTGCCAAAAAAATCCACAATTACATGTCTCAACGATTACTGCCATGTAGCACTCCCATAATGATGAAGTGCTTCAAGAGGCTGGTCAAGGACCATATCATCTCTGGACTCCCCCTCACACTTGACCTGTTCCAGTTTGCTTACCGGCCAAACCGCTCCACAGAGGACACCATATCCTCTGCACTCCACCTGAGCCTGGCACATCTGGAGGAGAAGAACATGTATGTGCGAATGCTGTTCTTGGACTTCAGTTCAGCATTCAACATGATCATCCCTCAGCACTTGGTAAGCAAATTGGGTCCACTGAGCCTTAGCACCCCCTTGTGTAACTGACTACTGGACTTCCTCACTGACAAACCCCAGTCTGTGCGGGTTGGAAACAACATCTCCAACATCATCTCTCTGAGCATCGGTTCCCCTCAGGGCTGTGTCCTGAGTCCACTGCTGTTTACCCTAATGACCCACGACTGTTGTGCCAAGTTCACTACAAACCAAATGATGAAGTTCGCGGATGACACAACAGTGGTGGGCCTTATCCGGGACGACAATGAACTGGCTTACAGGAAGGAGGTTAAACAACTAGTGGACTGGTGCAACATAAGCAATCTGGACGTGAATGTCGCTAAAACAAAGGAAACCGGCGCAGGCACACACCACTCCACATCAGTGACACCGCAGTGGAGGTAGTCAGTAGCACTAAGCTCCTGGGGGTGCAGATCACAGACAGTCTGACCAGGTCCCTAAACACTGCATCTCTAGTCAAGAGAGCCCAACAGCGTCTGCACTTTCTGCGCCGGATGAGAAGAGCACACCTCCCCCATCCCATCCTCACCACTTTCTACAGAGGCACCATAGAGAGCATACTGACCAGCTGCATCTCTGTCTGGTCTGGGGACTGCAAAGCCTCAGACTGGAAGTCCGTGCAGAGAGTGGTGAGGACGCTATGAAAATCATCGGGACTTCACTTTCTTCCATCCAGGACATTGCACACAAACGCTGCTTGTCCAAGGCTAAAAATATCATTAAAGACCCCACCCATCTCCATCATGGACTGTTCACCCTGCTGCCCTCTGGTCAAAGGTACTGCAGCACACGGAGCAGAACAGCCAGGTTCTGCAATAGCTTCTTCCCCCGAGCCATCGGACTCTTGAATTCACAATGATCCGCTGCCATTATTTTATGTGCGGGTTATTTATTTATTTATTTTTCTTTAATCAATTTTTATTATTTGGTGTTACATTGTGAGCCAGTTGCAACGGAATTTCGTTCAAATATGCACTCTTCTGGTGTATAGTTTTGAATGACAATAAAGTTATATTCATTCATTCATCTTCGGAGGGAATGCTGTCTATCCATTCCCCCCACAGATGCTGCCTGACCCACTGAGTTCCTCCAGCATTTTGTTTTTTGACGATCTTTGTTATCTATTTTGGAAACTCATTGTGGTAAATGATATTATGTTGTGTAAAGTGAAACAATGGAACATTTTGAAGATTAAAGCATGAGTGGACAGAACAGCTTATCAAAAGAAATGCAAGTAGAGTTGAGAGTAACAGAGAAATAACAATGCATCACTAATAAACAGTGAAAATGGGAATATAAATCGTGGACTGAAGTGTTGATTTTGTGGCCCTGTGTGCTTGCAGCTGAATCAGTATTGGATGTTGTCTAAGGAAAGATAGACTCGGAGCAGAGATTCCCAAATTATTATTATTGTTTCATATTCCACAGCCCCACAAGTCCAATAATAAACACCGACACAAAATGATTTTTAAAATATTTAATTCCTCCCTCAGCAGAACCATAATTCTCCATCCCAGACCTTGAAAATCAGACAACGCACGCAACAAAACCCAGTAGACTGTTACGTGGAGGGGAGAGCAGTTCTGTGATAAGATTTTGAATTTCGAACAATGCAGTGACCTTGCATGGGCTGAGGTTGTTGTGATGGTGGGGAGTTGCAATCGGTGCAGTGTAGTCATTGCATTGAAACTGTGAGTCTGCTAATTGGTTAGATGCTGACAGGTTGTTTGCCCTGGGTCCAGAGTCCAGAAATAAAATGATGGTTTCAAGATAAAAGGGGCAGGGTATATTTAGGACTTGAAAGAGCAGAGATTTCTTCGTTGGCAATTGTGAATCTTTGAATTTCTATTCCTGAATGATGCTTCATTGGCCAGTGTACTGAAGGATGCAATCGGTGGAATTTCGGCACTGTGGGAATCAAGGAATACAAGGATCAGTTGGGTTATTAATTACTGGATGTTCAGGTATTCAATCGTAACAGAGCAGGCTCAAGAAACTGTAAGAAAATAATTGCAGATGCTGGTACAAATCGAAGGTATTTATTTCACAAAATGCTGGAGTAATTCAGCAGGTCAGGCAGCATCTCAGGAGAGAAGGAATGGGTGACGTTTTGGGTCGAGACCCTTCAGCCTGAAGAAGGGTCTCGACCCGTAACGTCACCCATTCCTTCTCTCCTGAGATGCTGCCTGACCTGCTGAGTTACTCCAGCATTTTGCGAAATAAAGGCTCAAGGAACTGGCTATTTAACCTCTTGATTTTTTTTTTAGAGGCAAGGTATTTGTCAACAGATGGATGGTAAGTTTAATGGGTTCTCCCTGGAGTTATTTTATCTTGTCACATCAAGTTGTTAGAAGAATTGGGGTCTGCGAAAGCCAGCTGCCTGGAAGCAGGAAAAACAGCCAGCCTTGGCTCCACACAATGTGGGCTCCAGAAGGAAACCATGAAAAGACATTTGATTTGATTTTTGTGAATAATAGGAATTCTTTGCAATGTATTTCTTCAATTATGGAGTTATCTCGATTTTAAAGATGTCATCTTATTTTATAAATCAGGAAACTGGGAACAATTTTTTAATCCAGATGGTAATTTTTTGAAAATCACTGCATATATCCAGTGCGATTAATGTCTGTATAATTGTTTGAATTGTGGTCAGGTAATTGGAGACGAAGCAAATTGAACCTGCATGGAGTTAACTGATGTATCATAAATCAAAATTGTTGCATTTTCCATCCATCTGTCAACAAAAGCCTCCATTTTGTGCAGTTAAATTGCTGCAAATGTCAAGGACCTGAGCCAACTCCATCGATTGACAATGAGCATTGTCATTTTAATCTTTGTGTAAGAAAGAACTGCAGATGCTGGTTTAAATCGAAAGTAGACACAAAATGCTGGAGTACTCCAACATTTTGTGTCTCGCGTCATTTTAATCTTACTGGTTGTTAATGACCCGGAAGGGGAATTGAATGAAGAGTTATTTATAGATTCCTTCATTTCCCACCTACAGAAATCTGTGGCGGAACTACCCTTTGAGAACTGTGCAACATTGGGAGAGTCTAGGACCAGAGGGCACAGCCTTGGAATAAAAGGACGTATCTTTAGAATGAGATGAGGAGGAGTTTCTTTAGCCAGAGGGTGAAGAATCTGTGTAATTCATTGCCATAGTCGGCTATGGAGGTCAAGTCATTAAGTATTTTTAAAGTAGAGATTGGTTTGTTCTTGATTAGTAAGTGCGTCAAAGGTTACGGGGAGATGGTAGGAGAATGGAGTTGAGAGAGGAAAAACCAATCAGCCATGATCGAACGAGGCTCGAGGGGCCAAGTAGCCAAATTTTGCTATAACTTGCTATAACTAAAGCCTAACTTTAATTGGAATCATAATATTGATGGAGAATGAAGGGGTCAGAGTGCCTGAAAACATTGGAAGGTATAGTTTAAGAAAAAGGAGTATTTGGAAAAATATGGAAAAAGCAGGTTAACTCATAATATAATTTGCTAAAGTCAAGTCAAGTCAAATTTATTTGTCACATACACATACTCGATGTGCAGTGAAATGAAAGTGGCAATGCCTGCGGGTTGTGCACAAAAAGAATTACAGTAAAAGTATAACTGTAACAGTATGCCATTACTCAGAGGTTAATAAAAGGAGTCTGGATGAATCATACAGTTTACAGACAGTTTGTGGTGGGCCCCAGGTATACCAATGCTCTGATGTGATAAGTTATATTGCTGTTGAATCCAAAACTTTACATTGTCTTTATTTAGTATGGACTTAAAATAATACTTAGCCTGTTAAACTGCCTCATGAACTTTAGTTTAATGAGCTCATATTGTAATAGGAAAGTTGACCAGTTGTTAGACTGCTTTACTGAAATCTTTATTAATTGAACCCAGCCATGACTATGTAGCAGGTCGTGTGACTCATTGATACTTGCCATCTGTACAGAAACCTAGTAGTGAATGATGATGACATTGTTCGTTGATAATATAAATTGAAACCCGTAGGAGTCGATAGCGTGCAATATGCAGATAGTGGGAACATTCCAAAAGATTGATGATAAGCCACTTCAACAACCAAAGAAACTAATCTGTACTATTTCAGTGGGGATTTTTTTGTTTACTTTGCCTTTCGTCTCCCATTCCAACAAATTTGTGCCAAACCATGTGCCTTTGTAATGAGGAAATAAGTTCAGACCAAACAAGTTCATTCCAGAGCTGGACACGAGGAGGCAAAAGGAATGAACAGACATCGTCCTTTCCCCGGGTAGGGTTGCCTCAAACTCGAGGCCATAAGTTTAAGGTGAGGGGGAAAAGATTTAAAGGACCTAAGGATCAACCTTTCCAAGGGTGGTGTGTACATGGAATGAGCTGCCTGAGGAAGTGGCAGAGGCATGTTCAATTATGGCATTTAAATGAAATGTAATCAGCTGCATGAAAAAGAAAGGCTTGGAGGGATTATGGGCAAGGCCCAGGTAAGTAGGACTAGCTTGGTTAATATTTAGAAACATTATATAAATAAAGTAGTTTCCAAGCTGTATATCTCCATGACTCTAACTTCTGAATTACTATTGCATTTCCACATTTCTCAAAATATTCTTCACTCTTGGCGCACGTTGTGAGCAACAAAAATAGTGCACAAATTTGGAAATAATTAACATGAATCTGTGGCTCATCTTTTGATGGCAGGCAAAGAAAGGGTTAAAAAAAGGGCAGGTCCAGCACCCTCTACGGTTGCATGGGAACATGCGATGAAACAGGAGTAGGTACTTGAGGAGCCTATAAGACTGAACCACGGGGACATACAGGGGATGATAGGAGATGATCTGTCTTACTTGCCATTATGTTACATAAATTAAGACTGGTCTAGAGGATGTGATGGTGATTGGGATGGGAGGCGAGTGCAAGGGCGACCCTGGCCTTATTCTAAGTAGGAGAGCACAAGTGCAAGAAATGAAAAACAGAATTGGGATGGGAAACCAACTGTAGCGGAGAGGAAATAATGGTTAAGGACAATATCTTGGAAGTATCAGTGCAGAAGCTATTATCAAACACATAGAAGGGAGTTGACGAAACCCTCGGAAACATGTAGTCTATACAGGAAGGAGAATTGGAAAAGATTGCTAATCTGGTGAGCTACCCTGTGACCATACAATAAAGGTCTGTAACATTCTGCGTGGGTGAGCTAGCTGATTTAAAGTGTGGAATGGTTTTGTAAAGCAGCTTGTTTCCTCGCATTAATGCGGTGGCTAAGGGCCTAGGACTAGGTTATGCTGCATCTGGTACACTGATGAAAATAGCCACTGCCAGTTTTCACACAGAACTTTGAAAGGCCATCAATGTACCTGCAACGTAGTCTGACAGCAACGTAGTGTGGGCAGTTTGATGCAGAGACTCCACCCCAGCGATGTGCTGACAGCTGGGAAAGAAAGTGGTGGAGTCTTGCCAATTGTGAAACCCTGAGAGTTTTCAAAATGATATTCAGAGCTATTTAAAATTCATTTAAATCAAATGAAATAATAAAAGGTAACCAGTTTTTCCTGAAATATAGTGGAAATTACAAAAAAAAACATGATTTGTGATGTTTTTAAATATTAAGCAATTATTTTTAAAAGTAGTAGCTTGCCCTCCACGTTTCCTCTCAAGTTTGCAAACTGTAAGCTTAATCAGTTTGGGATCCTGTGCCAGATCTGATCAAATCTCCTCATTAAAACCAATCTTGCATGTGTTATGCAATATGTGGGTTCAATTCTGGGGCTTTGGGTGGCCAGTGACTCCATTCAGATCTGCTGGTCACAACCAGCACAATTCAGCCCATTCTGCGAAGCACTGCACCTGGATCTTGTGTGGTGTCTGGAAAGGCCTGTTCAATCAAACCACGATTTGTATTCTAAAATTATATGAATCCATTCTTCATATGACAAGGTGGTGCAGAGGGAGAAAGATTCAGAAGGGGGATCCCAGTATCAAATGGACTTTCCCCTCTCAGCAAGAATTCATCTGTAGCAGAGGGTGAAATGATTGAGGTTTTTAAGCTTATAAAGTGTTAAATAAGATGAACATGTAGATCATATTTCTACGTGTGAAAGACCAGAAATAGAGCCACAAATATAAAATAATCATTAATATAAAAAGAAAATGCTAAAACTACTCAGCAGGTCAAGGATCAATTATGGTGGGAAAAGTTCTGATGGATTAGCATTTCAGGATAATAATCTTTTATTAGACTATTCATCGAATGGGGAATTCAAGGAGAAACTCAAATGGTTAAAAAAATGTGGGAAATGCCAATGGAACAAGTGATTAAAGGCATTAATCACTTAAGGATAGCGGAGTGAGGGGGTATGGGGAGAAGGCAGGAACGGGGTACTGATTGAGAGTGATCAGCCATGATCGCATTGAATGGCGGTGCTGGCTCGAAGGGCTGAATGGCCTACTCCTGCACCTATTGTCTATTGTCTATTGTCTATTTAAGAGGAAGGAGAAAGGAATAATAATAATAATAATGCATTACATTTATATAGCGCTTTTCAAACACTCAAATACACTTTACAGGGATTTCTAGAACATAGAGAATTGAATAAATAGATAAATAAGTAAACGAACAGAAAAAGGAGACGGAAGGTGAGGTGACCTTCAGTGGTTGAAGGCAGTGCTGAACAGGTGAGACTTCAGTGATGTTTTGAATGTGGTGAGTGAGGAGGAGTCTCTGATGGTTTGGGGTAGTGAGTTCCAGAGGGTGGGAGCAGCGATGGAGAAAGCCCTGTCCCCCCAGGATCTGAGTTTGGTCCGGATGGGGGGGGACAGGAGATTGGCAGCAACAGAGCGGAGGGTGCAGGTGGGAGTGTGCCTGTGGAGGAGGTCAGTCAGGTAGGATGGCGCCAGGTTATGGAGGGCTTTGTAGGTCATGAGGAGGATTTTGTACTGGATTCTCTGGGGGATGGGGAACCAGTGGAGTTTGTAAAGGACGGGGGTGATATGGTCACGGATCGGGGAGTGGGTGAGTATACGGGCAGCGGAGTTTTGAATGTATTGAAGTTTACTGATGATTTTTGAGGGTGAGCCATAGAGGAGGCTGTTGCAGTAGTCCAGACGGGAGGTGATGAAGGCGTGGATGAGGGTTTCTGCAGCTGTGGAGGAGAGGGATGGACGGAGACGGGCAATGTTTTTGAGGTGGAAGAAGGCTGTCTTTGTGATGTGTTTGATGTGTTTGTCGAAGGAGAGGGTTTGATCAAAGATGATTCCAAGATTCCGGATGTGAGGGGAGGTGGATACTGGGAGACCATCAATATTGAGGATGAAGTTTTGGGTGGATTTGGTGAGCGTTTTTGGACCAATGATGATGATTTCAGATTTGTTGCAGTTGAGTTTGAGGAAATTTGATTGAAGCCAATCGAAGATTACACTGGTGGAATTAGATGTCGAGGGTGGGAGAAGATTCCCATGATACAAACATTACAGTTGGGCTCCTCTTTCTGTGCTGTACGGTCAATGGAATATTGCAACTAATCCTGTTAAGTTTCACTTTCCATTTATTTTATTTTCACACTGGGACTTTGATTTGGCATTTAATTGTGTCATGCTCTTGAAATATACATCAGTGAATTGTTAACACTTGGAAAATTAGATTTTTTTAATTGGAACTTGACAATGTCATGTTTCTACCTTCATCTTTTGGTAAACAATGGATGCAAGTGCCATCGTCAGGTGTAGTCACCTGATCCAAGCATGGTGTTTCCCAAACTAGCCATTCGATAAAAATCCTGATCAGAGTATGAACCATTCCCAGTATTTTGATCACATTTCTGGCATAGTTTAAGCCAACCTAAATTTCACCTGAAGATGACAAATTTTAAATTAATTTTATATTAATTATGTTCCTTAATTTTACGAATAGTGTATTTTCCATTGATTTACTCAGATGTTTATAGAAATCATTATCCAATCAGCATATTTTGTCAGACATGTTGAATTGTGTGATTGGTCCTCATTACATCCAGTCTTCATTTTGATCAGGAGAAAATTGATATTTCAATGACCATCTGGAAGAATCCCTCAGCAGCTGTTGCTCATTGTTGAATTGCCCATTCCCTTTGAATGGGAAGGCCTTTGTGCAATAAAATGGATGGCAATTTCCTGGACACTGGAGATTACTTATGACCTACCATCGTCTGACAGTTATTGCTGTTTCTTGAATATTGATTTTATGTTTCGAAAGTCCAAATGGCTTTGCTTGATTAAAAGACTGCCCTCAAAACTTACCACAATATCCAGGCCAAAGGATGTAGATTTTATTGTCAGGACAGTCAGGATGAGGATAGGCCCCAGGCCACTCCAGTTCAATGTGGTTAAGTTCCAGAGGATCATTCCCAAGAGTTCACGTTCACTAGTACCATTTCTGTTTTGTGTTGGTGTGTTTATTCCTAATGCTGTCAAATGTATCATTTCATGGTGTTGCTGTTGTATTTTCCTGTAAAATTCCCAAAGGATTGCTTACAACAAAATCACCTGAGACTAAGTTTAAATTTTCTTATTTTCTCTAACTGCGAGAAGGAAATATGAATATTACAAATTTTAATTCAGATTTTCATACTTTCTTGTTTTGTCTTCTAGGAGGTTTGTTACCAAAGTGGTCATATAATATCACTGATCTCCAGTAACTCCAGAACAGACTTGCAACACAAGCTCAACATCAGGACGTTAAGGCCAGTTTAGAGGTATGCGAGTTATGTTTTGACTGGCTGTTTCATTTACAGAGTCCTGCTATCATATTGTTCTGGTTAAGAGCCATTAAGTATAGAATGATTGATTGCCTACTCTATATGGCGTGGAGTTAAAAATAGAGCCGTATCCAGGAGAGTGAAACAACTTCATTTATCTATAGTTAAATTGATTGCTATGATATGTTCTGCATAACCTATAGTGTATTATTTATGTTGGTCTATTTCTTCTGGTTTGAAAACATTTATAATAGGATAAATAAATAATTCTACATAACGTAATGTCTCGTTTCTTTATCTCGAAAGCAGCATAGGAGAAGCTGCTAACATCAATTAGCTGTTATAAAATCCATCTTGCTGCCCCTTCAGATCCATTCTTCTGTTTCAAAATTGAAGAAAACTGGCTCTAACAAAGAGCAGACAGATAAATGGTCTTGCATCTTCATTTAGGTTAAAGGAGTCGTATCACAGTTTGTTGTTTATTGTAGGTTCCATTCTATTGCTGCCGTGACTATGGTGCAATTAAACTGCTTTTGCTATTTACTGTGTCCTGGTGAAAGAAAGATTTTTCCATAACAAAATGGAATGGAGGAAGTTGACATGTAGCAGAGACTATATTTGAATTGATGATGTTTAGCAATCATTATATAAGTAAACAACCCACATGTTATTTGAGCATAAAGTACTTTCTGACTCTCATATTCCTTGTGCTTTTGAGATGTGTTGGGATGTGGACAATTTCCAAGATCTTGGCTCAGATGGATTTGGGCTTAAGATATTTCTGGAATTGGGGCAGGGGCATGAATGGAGGGCAAAGGGACTGAGGACTGAGAACCATCTCCATCACAGGAGACAGACTAGTGACTGACATCTACTATAAACCCACTGACTCGCACAGATATCTGGACTTCACTTCTTCCCACCCAGTCTCCTGCAAAAAGGCCAACCCCTACTCCCAATTCATCCGTCTACGCCGCATCTGCGCCCGGGATGAGGTGTTTCACACTAGGGCATCAGAGATGTCCTCATTCTTCAGGAAACGGGGTTTCCCCTCTTCCATTATAGATGAGGCTCTCACTAGGGTCTCTTCTACATTCCGCAGCTCCGCTCTTGCTCCACCTCCCCCATTCGTAACAAGGACAGAATCCCCCTCGTTCTCACCTTCCACCCCACCAGCCAGCTTATCCAACAAATCATCCGCCAACATTTCCGTCACCTACAACGGGACTCCACCACTGGCCATATCTTCCCATCCCCTCCCCTTTCTGCGTTCCGCAGAGACCGTTCCCTCCGTAACTCCCTGGTCCACTCGTCCCTTCCTACCGGGCACTTTCCCCTGCAACCGCAGGAGATGCAACACCTGTCCCTTTACCTACCCCCGCAACTCCACCCAAGGACCCAAACAGTCTTTCCAGGTGAGACAGAGGTTCACCTGCACCTCCTCCAACCTCATCTATTGCATCCGCTGCTCTAGATGTCAACTTCTTTACATCGGCGAAACCAAACGCAGGCTCGGCGATCGCTTCGCTCAACACCTGCGCTCAGTCCACCTCAACCAATCTGATCTCCCGGTGGCTGAGCACTTCAACTCCCCCTCCCATTCCCAGTCTGACCTTTCTGTCGTGGGCCTCCTCCAGTGCCATAGTGAGGCTCACCGGAAATTGGAGGAACAGCACCTCATATTTCGCCTGGGCAGCTTGCAGCCCAGTGGTATGAACATTGACTTCTCCAACTTTAGATAGTTCCTCTGTCCCTCTCTTCTCCTCCCCCTTCCCAGATCTCCCACTGTCTTCCTGTCTCCACCTATATCCTTCCTTTGTCCCGCCCCCCCTGACATCAGTCTGAAGAAGGGTCTCGACCCGAAACGTCGCCCATTCCGTCTCTCCTGAGATGCTGCCTGACCTGCTGAGTTACTCCAGCATTTTGTGAATAAATACCTTCGATGAGGTAAAGAATTAGTAACTTGGACATGGGTGACTTGGTGGATCTGAGTACATTATTTTGGATAATAAAAATGAAGGAAGTGGGAATAGTGGGAGTCAATTAGAGGTTTGGGAATAGCATGGACAAATAGGCATTAGTTTGGAGGAGAGGTTGACAGATTTATTGAGGGTTGGGACAGGTGGTTGAGGATGACTGGTAGAATAGAGATTGGAGGGAATTGGGAGATGGAATGGAAATTAGGGGTTGTAGTTTGAGTGCAATTTGATGCTGCTAATAATGGTCACTCTGTCCCAGGTTCTCACAAGATGTCTCAGGAAAAGGATTGTGGGTGATTGACATCTTATGCGTGCTTCTCATGTGGGAACGATGTTGGGTTCAAAGTGACATGTAGCCAAAAGCACACGGTTACATTTTCAGAGTAAAGTGAAATGATTTGGAAGAATCTTTTTTTTTCTGCAGTGAAATGAAATAACTATTTTCAATTCCTGAAATAGGCTCCACTATGCAATTTTCTATTTTGACAACATTGATTATATATAATAGTAATATGAATATGAGATGATTTGTAAAACAAATAAAGCCAGATGAAATTTAAAACTCCAAAATGTATTGCTGCTGATTGAGACTCAAAATTGAGAGGACACGATCCAGCCTTTAAATACTGAGGCTAACTGGATAATATAATTGGGTTTATTAAGCTTGCATTAAAGTGCAGAGCTAGACAATAAGACCACTGCTAAAGCTTGCTGAAGTAGACCATTAGAAAAATAAATTAAGGATTAATGTAACAAAAAACCCCAGAAATTATCACATTTGTCTGAAATATGATGTTCGAATCATGAAATTCTCTTGCCAAGTATTTATAATGTACTTTTCTAATCAAATGCTGCACTTTAGTTTGACAGTCCTCTTCTAAAATGACAGGGAGGAGAAAGAGAAAATGTCTTTGCAGACACCTCAGGAGATTTGAGAGGGGTACACGGGCAAGTAATTTGTGATCTGTGCTGAAAGATAACACGATGGAATAACGTAACCATGCCACATTCTGTACCTTAATTCTTGGTGATTTTGATTCATGTAATGTAGTTGAGAGCCAAGTAAATTGGTTTGTTCATTTTGCAACATAATCTTCATGGGTTTATTTGAAAGTGACAACTTTCCTAAGAGATCTGCCAGTGATTGGCTGTCAAAGGGTGATTTTTTGTGTTTTAACATGAGCATCACAGCCAAACAGCATAGCTTTGAATTTAATTCCCAACATCTCCCACTGGAAGGGGTGGTTGTGTGATACTTGGATGTATGACTACATTATGGTGTCAAATCTGGTTTAAACATTCAGTGGCTCGTTAGGCCAGTTGAAAACGTCAAAAACATTTGGGATTGCAGATGGTCCAGCCCCTTAATTTGTGTTTAAACGCAAGGAGCATATTTGTATGTAGTGCGTTTTTGATTGGATTAGATTGTCCCAAACTCAGTGTAATAAATGAGCAGCAAATTAATACAGTGACTCTTGGTTTGAGATGCATAGCTGCAATACAACAGCCTTGTCAAAGTATAATACATAGCCCTACCTCCGGCCCTTCTGAAGCCAAACGACAGCTAATAAACTTCCTAATGAGATTTTTGACAGTGGTGGGCCGTGATAAACTACTCGAAGAACACACATATGTTTATTGGGAAACTGACGGGATAATATGAAGCAGCCTAGATTGGAATGTGGAAATTCTTGAGCAGAGCCATATGTCTTTTTTCTAAGGAGTATCAGATTCTTTACAAGTTTAACAAAGTGAATTAAATTGGGAGAAGAAGAAAGAGCCCCAAGGCTGTTTTCTTCTGTCGATCTGTCATTGTTACATTAAGGCATCTGTAGCCAGTGTTCTGCATTTCCACAAGAAAATTTGACACACAACATGTCACAAAAGTTAAGTCTTTGGGGATGAATGGGGGGGTGGGGGGGTGTGGAAGAGCGGTGTGTGTGGGTGAGTAGAGGGGGTTGGAAGAGAGACAAGTTGGATCATTTGTTTAATCTGCCTCGATATAATATTTAGAAAAGTTAGTATTGGCAATGTTTGTAGTATTGCTTTGGTGCACTGGAAATCAGGAGTACAAGATGTGGAGGAGAAGGGCAATGCAGTGTTGCTGCTTGGAGTTTGATGAAGAATGGGAGTTTTAACTTTGCAGTTGAATTCATTAGTCCTACAAGATTTCAAAATGATGGCTTAACTTTCTTCCAAACTCGATGATTCAATTGTAGAACTGTGACTAAAATATAATGCGATGTAGGAGGAAAGCAGGAAGCATGACTCCTACAGTATAGATTGATAGCTGCAACATTTTCTGAAATCGTGCTGTTGAATTGTTTTATGAATGATGTTTATATTGGATAAGATTCAATATTAAAAATATCACAGCCTTCGTATTGCTCTGATCTGTGTTCTTTAGTTTCTGACCCAGTAACTTTTGCTACAAATCTGGTCAGTTGATGTTATTTGAATTCAACTAGAGGCAGAAAAGGGCAAGTCCTGAACAGGAAGAGAAGTAGAGAGGGTGAAAGCTCAAACTGGATATCTGCTGCAGTGGCAGACGTTAAGCCTGGGGGTGGAAGGAATGGGGAACAAAGTACAAAAATGCATGGCGTAAGTTTTATTATCTGTTGGCAGGCATCCAGCATTATTCAAATAATACTATTGTTCCTTGCAGAGTAGAACTTAGGATTTTTTGGTTCACAGATATTTTCCATATGTGACAGATGTTTTGCATGTATGTGTGACTGGCAAAATGAGCATGCATAATTCAACTACATATAGAGTAAGCAGTAGGTCTCTATAGTTTCATATAATCCCATTCTTAGAAACCTCTGGGAATAGAATAATAAAATATTTTAAATATAGCAAAAGTGAAAACCGTTCTGGTGTTTAGTAACATAGCAGTACTGTGTAAAGGTTAAGTGTGAATTGCAGTAGAAATCGGTTGAATTGTACATGATTTTTGTGTTAATGTGCAATTTCTCATTTAGATTATGTTTCACATCCTGACTTTTAAATATTTTGCACATTGATGTGCTGCTCATTGGGTAATGTAACTTTTTATTCTTTTACTCCAATTAACAGGTAAGATTCACCCTCATTACCTTCTTATTGGTGTAATTCTATATTTGAATAAATGGAAGTGCTGACAATGTAGAAAGGATTAAGAGCGCCTTGAAGGTATATAAAAGGTAAATTCTGTTTTATTTAGTTTGTGCCAATTAGATCACCATTTACTGGTGGATTTTACTTTTAGTAACACCAACCAGCTGCATGTAAAAATATTTACATCAGGAGATGTAGTTGGTTGCAGGAACAATTATGTTAGCTGCAGCTAAACAGCCATGATCAGTCTGAAGAAGGGTCTCGACCCAAAACGTGGCCCATTCCTTCTCTCCTGAGATGCTGCCTGACCTGCTGAGTTACTCCAGCATTTTGTGAATAAATGCCATGTTTCACTCAATCATACAGAAAGACTGGTTACAAATAGAAAAGGAACTTGCTGGATAATAATCACCCAAACATAATTCTTTTGTTCCAGAGGTATTTTTTGAAATTGCAGGGTGCTTTTTTTTTGTATTTAAATTTGCTCCTGATGGCCATTATAATTCTAGAATGGAATATTTCCCTAAAAATTTTTTTGAGATTTTTAGATGGGGTTATTTTAGATGGGGAAAATAAGCTATTAGCCACATTTTTTCCTGTGGGACTTGTGTTGTAGAACCTGTAAACCAATTGAAAGCTTCAGACTATTGTCGATTTGCTTTGCATTATTTATGTGCTAAGTGATTGTGGATTTACTCTTGCCCTAACTTCACAAGTGCAGGCAAATGAACAACTTATTTGACCAACAACAGCTCGAAGAAACTATATCTTCACTTTTGTTAAAATATGATTTTTAACAAAAGATATTTAATTGTAGATATTTGTATTATTTAGCGATAAAATTTGGATAGCATTGTTACACACACCAATTTATAGTCCGTTTCAAATCATCATAGACCTGCTCAAGTGTATATCACCATCATCATTCTCCTTTGGGGAAGATTCACAATTAAAGGTTTGATCAAATGTCTGGCTGAAACATTGGTATCCTAATAGGTACACTTGAGAAATCTCCCTGCTTGATGCTTGCTTCATTCTGAAGTTTTTGGACTCAAAAGTATTCGTTGAGATACTGAATTTGGGATTTCTGCCCTTTGAATAGGGTAATGGATTTGGATGGTATCCCTCTTCCGGGTTACTATCTATTCACTGTCATGTAAATATGTCTGAATTTTGATTTGCCTCAAATCAGGCTCAGCTGTCAGGCTAAGTGTGGATTTGTATAAGAGGAATAGCATGAGTGTAAGGTGCTGTTTTGTTGCTCCTGCCTCCTGGAGATGGAAGTTTAAAAATACAGAATTGATAAGGTAGCTGTGCGATTAAATTGTATAATAGTTAAATAACCTGAAATTTATAGTTTTGACCGTGGGCTTCCAATGAGAACTAATCGTACTAAATGGCATAAAGTTTGGGAGTAGCTCACCACCAAGAAGGCCCAACCACAAAGACAAATGTTGGTGTAAACATACAGTAGATAACATGAGTTAAAACCTCTGTCCATATTAGGTTGCTTGTCGACCTAACATGTGTAGCTTTATGCTATTCCATCTCATTTGGGTATTCAATTATTTGCCAGCTCTGATTAAAAAATCTGGTAATTGAAGCTGAAGAACTCGACTTTTTAAAAATCATTGTTCAGGCACTAAATGGTATGTGCGCAGCCACAATAGGTCCTTACAAAAGAAGATCTATTCATCGCCCAATGCACAGATGGAGGCAAACCTTCTCTATCAACTGAACAAATAGAAATGGCAGGGTTAGTGTTTGAGTAAGAAATCATTCTGCAGCTTGTAGTATGTTAAATGTGAGGTACTTATTTGGCACAAAGGATGTTTGGAGAGTCTTGAGGGGTTGTGAACAGACATTTGCTCGAAGTTGCTGGCACTCCAAAGTTCCATGGCTTATGTTCCAGAAATGGGTTTCGCCGCCTGTGGCATTTCTAATGTGTGTCTGGGCAGGCGTTCAAGATGGATTTTGAATGTTACCCTTTCAAGGACTGATAATACATACGACCATAAATCTCTGATTAGCTTGATACTAATTGGTTGTGGACTTTGCAGCAAGTGAGCACTATACCTTGTACTAATTAGTTCAACACATTGACCAATATGTCGAGCACTAATTTATATTATCATGTCAGTGCACACCCAACACTACGCCCGTGCTCAGAACCGCCACTACAGACAGACACTTGCCAGCAGACACTCACAAGTTCACGTTACAGGAGTAGAATTAGGCCATTCGGCCCATTGAGTCAACTATGCCATTCAATCATGCTTATCTCTGCATCCTAATCCCATTTTCCTGCCTTCTCCCCATAACCTTTGACACCCTTTCTAATCAAGAATCTGTCTATCTATGCCATTAAAAAAAAATCCACTGACTTTGCCTCCACAGCCCTCTGTGGCAATGTACCCTCTGACTAAAGAAGTTCCTCCTCACCTCCTTTCTAAAAGAGCACCCTTTAATTCTGAGGCCATGACCTCTGGTCCTAGACTTTCCCAACAGTGGAAACATCCTTTCCACATCCACTCTATCTGTGCCTTTCTTTATTCTGTAAGTTTCAATGAGGTCCCACCTCAAGCTTCTAAACTCCAGCGTGTAGAGGCCCAGTGTTGTCAAACGCTCATAATATGCTACCCCGCTCATTCCTGGAATCATTCTTGTAAACCTCCTCTGGACCCTCTCCAGAACCAGCACATCCTTCCTCAGATATGGGGCCCAAATTTGCTCACAGTACTCCAAATGTGGCCTGACCAGTGCCTTCTAGAGCCTCAGCATTATATCTCTCAGCATTGCTCATCAGCAATGTATGCACACACACTTGCATACCACCATCAGCGAACATTTAAAGTAGTTAATTATTCTCCTGGTGGGTCCTTTTTGTAGGTTTTCAGGTGGCTGAAAAGGTTGATCCTGGAACCACAGACTTTATTGCAGTGTGGGAGTGGATGAGTGGTATGGTAGACAATAGACAATAGGTGCAGGAGGAGGACATTCGGCCCTTCGAGCCAGCACCGCCATTCAATGTGATCATGGCTGATCATTCACAATCAGTACCCCGTTCCTGCCTTCTCACCATACCCCCGACTCCACTATCATTAAGAGCTCTATCTAGCTCTCTCTTGAAAGCATCTAGAGAATTGGCCTCCACTGCTTTCTGAGGCAGAGAATTCCACAGATTTACAACTCTCTGACTGAAAAAGTTTTTCCTTATCTCTGTTCTAAATGGCCTACCCCTTATTCTTAAACTGTGGCCCGGGTTCTGGACTTCCCCAACATTGGGTACTTGTTTCCTGCCTTTAAGTGGTGGTGGGATGTGGTTGGATTGCCTTGGTGGTGAGTCTCTCCTATTTGTTGTAGGAGCTTGTGTTTGCAGCCTGTTAGAGGTCCTCCTCATGCATTCTAGCTCCTTTGTGAACAGTGATTTACATACAAAAGTCGACACTAACATGCATTGAATAAACAACATTTGGAAAATTAGGACATGGGCAACAGGGTTTTGGATGTTGTTGAAAGTAGACCAAAGCAGTCCAGCCAAACGTGCACTGAAATATGTAAAGAATCTGGCACGGATTGAAGGAGATAAGGTTAGTTTTAGTTTAGTTTAAAGATACATCAGGGAAACAGAGCCTTTGGCCCACCAAGTCCACAATGGCCAAAGATCACCTGTTTACCCCAGTTCTATGTGATCCAATTTCTGCTTCCTACACAGTAGGGACACTTAACACAGGCCAATTAACCGACAAACCTGCACGTCTTTACGATGTGGGAGGAAACTGGAGCACCTGGAGGAAACCCACACGGTCCCAGGGAGAAAGTGCAAACTCCACACAGTCAGCACCCGAGTCGGGATCGATCCCCATTCTGGTGCTGTGAGACAGCTGCTCTACCAGCTGTGCCATTGTGCCGCTCAGTAGATATGCAATGAAGAAAAGTGATTACTGATGGTACAGATCATCTCAGTCACATAAAGTAGCAAGTAGTCTGGTTTAGCTTTTGACTGTGGTCAAGGATTGGGATGGAGTCCATGGCTAGAGAACTGTGCTTATGATGTTGGACGAAAGTTTTAGTCTTTCATTAATGGATACCATACAAGCAGTTGGACTACTTAGAGACACTGGAGTAGCTGGGCGTGATAAGGATAAGGTGGACCAGCGTGTTGTCAGCATAAATTTGAAAACAAACATCATTTTCAGTTTGTTGCTGATGGTTAACATGGAGATGAAAAGTATGAGAAATGATTGTTTGAGGGACACCAGTTGTAATGAAAAACAATTGCTGATTTTGCTTGGTGTAATTGGAAAGATATACATGGCATCAGGATAATTCGGTTTCTTGCAGCTGGAGAACAGTGAAGAGGTGCAAGGGGAGGGTGGTGTTGTCAACTGTATTGAATGCTATATACAGGTCAAGAGATAGCTAGATTACAGTATTCCATCAACAAATGGTCCATGAGGAAAGGATTCATTTGGATGCCTTTTTACAACTAAATGTTGTGATCTGCAGTTTGAAATGTAAATAAATTCCACTCTTGGTGATAGAGGGAAAGATAAGTGACTAGTAACCTCATCCAAACTCTGATTCCAACCTCAGTCTGAAGAAGGGTCTCGACCCGAAACGTCACCCATTCCTTCTCTCCTGAGATGCTGCCTGACCTACTGTGTTACTCCAGCATTTGTGAATAAATACCTTCGATTTGTACCAGCATCTGCAGTTATTTTCTTACACTACTTAAGATAGTCTGATGATCGTGTCTTCATCTCAGTAATGCATATAACAGTCTAAACATGTTTACTTAAACGCTCAACAATAGTGGCTTTTTAATAAGGAATTTTGGGGATGTAAATTGTTCATTTCTAAAGCGAACTTGGCATTTTGTTTTGTAAAGAATGTTTGCTTTTTATTTGAAAAAGATTCTCCAACCAACCACATAGTCTTTGGACAAACATAGTTGCAGACTCTCGCTCTTTGGTGGCACCATGCAAATATTGACCAACTACAAACCTATTTGAAGTGGTTTTTTGTGGTTTGAGACTTTCTCAATGTTAACAGGAAGTGTCTTTTGGCTGTTTATGAATAACTCAAGTCAAAATCTCTCAATTTGCAGTAAAATTCTTGGCTATTGATGTTGTTTTGTATGAAGGCTAAATGAATTGACGTGAATTTCATCTAGTAACTTTCGTCACAGAATTTACCCCAAATTAAATACATGGGTTATTGGTAAAGCATTTAAAGCATTGTTAAGCAGTTTCAGGTGAGCATGTTAAGAACCAAGGCTTATATGGGCATAAACAGTTGCTGTAAATCCCATGTTGATCCTCCGTCCAATATTCATACCTCGTGTCTGTATCAGATAATATATGAACAGCTTTTCTGGATCAGTATTCCAATTCAAATGTTTTAAAAATTATTTTCAATGTAGGGTAGGAGATTCATTCAGCCACCTGTGTTTAAAGGAATACTTTGTCACGAAGGGGATAGAACATTGGACAAGATGTCATTGGCCAATGGAACTGCTGAAGCTTAGTTACTCAGATTGCCTCAGTCCAGGACTGGCAAAACTGAGGTGACGGATGCAGAAACTGGGGAATCCTTTCTTAGATCCTGCGCTATGTAACATGTTGCAGATAGTAGGATTTTGGATTAGGAGGCAAAGGCAGAAGGCATGCTTTATTAATTTTACTTTAATCTTTAATATTCACAGGCTTTTACCTTATTTTGTATTTACTTCCAATTAGTAGTTTTTAAATCTAGCAAGCTTGACCCTCCACATCCCGAAAAGGTGAGTACAGTGAAAGGGAGTACGGGATCGCAGGTCAGGTATTGGCCTCGTGATCAAGACTATTTACCGTTTACCAATATTGAGCACAGCTATGACCATGTAAGAAAACTCCTCGTACTCTGCTAAAAAAAAACAATGTTTCTAAAGAAGGCAACTTCAAATGTGTCACCTACCTTTTGTACTGAGGACAGATTTTTCTTCATTTGATCCACAATTCTGTGGCTCCTCTAAATGCAGTTATCAGTGCCCTCGTACATTAAGCACAGAACATGTCCGACGCTACTTATCTCAGCCCAATTCCTTCAATTGCTAATGAGCCTTCAGTTCTCTATCAGTGGTGCAGTTCAGTCTTTAAATATCTATTTTTTTTGTTCTTGAGCAGCTATGCTGGCTGCTTATTTTTGGATTATGTATGTGTTTCCTTCCTTTCTGGCATTTGTCTTGGTCTGGCATTTGCAGTATTGCAGTGTGCCATCTGCTACAAGCACAAGGATCCACGGCTTTCTGCAGCCCACTGGAGTTTTGGAGACTATATTTTGCCGTAAATCTCCTGGTTTTAGTGACGACTTCTGTAATTGCTTTGAAGCATGGAACCTATTTAACTGGAAACCTAAATGTAGAAACAAAGAACTGCGCATGCTGTTTATACCAAAGATAGACACAAAGTGCTGGAGTAACTCAGCGGGTCAGGCAGCATCTCTGGAGTCTGAAGAAGGGCCCTGACCCAAAACGTTACCCATCTTTTTTCTCCAGAAATACTGCCTGAGCCGCTGAATTACCCCAGCATTTTGTGTCTATAACTGGAAACTTGGTTTGCAAGCTGAACCTCTTTCCACTCATATTCAACCCACTTCTCTGTGCCAGTCTCTGCAATTAAAATAATCTGAAACAGAGCTGTATTACTTTTTCTCCTCCCAAAAGTTAAGTGACAATAAACATTTGTGTTCACTTTTCTGCCAATCCTACTCGTGTTTCCTCTTCCTCCTCCCTCTTTCTCTCCTCGGAGCTAATATTTAAGGTTAGGGCACTGTTTTTCTCCTGTATTACCTCAGACAGTGGTCTCAGCTGGCATTCACTGTAACCACACATTTTGTGAGACTCCTGCCTGCACCATCAAGAAAATGGGATGACTGCCAAGGGAAACAATTGAGAGCAGGGGAGTTTGCACTTGTCTTTATCCTCAAGTAGGTACAAGTGCCAACATCGTGACATTATCTGGGAAGGAATTAAACGGTTGTAGGTATAGAAATGGATTGGCTTAGAGAAATGAGCAAACAAAAGGAGAGTTAGAAATGGGTTAGTGTTCTCCTTGTATGAGGTCTGAAAGCAATAATCTGTGATCTAGGGAAAGGCAGTTGTGTGGCAAAGAAAATTTTGGATAAGTAAAAAACTGGATGCTCCATTTTTCATTCAAGCGTTTTAAATCAATCATTTGTTAAGTACAGAATGGTTTAAAATTAAATGGAAAATCCTGGCCATCTCTGGAAATGGACCATTAGTTTTGTGCCCTAACTATTAGATAAGACAATCAACCTGCAATTAGTAGTATAAACACTAACCTGCAATTAGTGTTTTAATCCTCTGGTACAAATAAAGAACTGTCCTTTTGACATAGAATATAAAACATCACAATACAGCACAGGTACGTGCTTCAACCCATTATGTCGGTGCCGAAATAATGTCAAGTTATAATAATCTCCTCTACCTGCATATGATCTATATCCCTTCATTCCCTGCACATCAATATGCTTATCAAAAAGCCTCTTCAGCTCCACTATCATATCTGCCCCCACCACCACCCGGCACGCATCTACCACTCTCCATGTTTAAATAAAAACCTTGTCTCACACATCCCAATAGATTCTCCCCCTCTGACCTTAAAACTATACCCTCTCGTCTTTGACATTTCCACCCTGGGAAAAATGGTTCTGACTGTCTACCTATATGCCGCACATAATTTAATATACTTATATCAGGTCTCCACGCAACCACCCCAGCTCTGGAGAAACAAATTTGAGTTTGTCCAAACTCTTCCTATTGCTTACACCCTCTAAACCAGCATTCTGGTGAACCTCTGCTTGCACCCTCTCCAAATCCTCCACATACTTCCTGTAATGGTGCAACAAGAACTGCACACAGTACTCTGGATGAGGCCTAACCAAAGTTTTATAAAGCGAGACTTCCTGACTCTTGTACTTGAAAGTAGGCAAGCATACGGCATCTCACATTTGCTCGGATTAAACTCCATCCATATCTCCGCCCATATCTATAACTGATCGAAATCCCACTATATTCTTTAACAACCTTCCTCACTGTCTGCATCTCCACCAATTTGGGTGTTGTCTGCAAATTTGCTAACTGACATATTTACATTTTCACACAGTTCCCTGCAGAACACTAATGATCATATACCTCCAGGCAAAATAGTACCCTTCCACTACTACCTTCTGTCTTCTATGGGCAAGCCAGGTCTGAATCCAAATGACCAAGTCACTGTGAATAGACACAAAAGGCTGGAGTAACTCAGCGGGACAGGCAGCATCTCTGGAGAGAAGGAATGGTGACATTTCGGGTCGAGACCTTTCTCCAGTCTGGTCTCATGCATCTTAATCTTCTGGATCAGTTTACCATGAGGGACTTTATCAAATGCCTTGCTAAAATCCATGTAGACCACTGCCCTACCCTGTCAATCCCCTTTGTCACCTCCTCAAAAACCCCCTCCAAGTTAGTAAGATGTAACCTGCTGCACACAAAGCCATGTAAACTGCCCATAATTATCCCATTCTCTTCTAAAGGGAAGTAAATTCTATCGTAAAGAATCCTCTCTTGCAGCTTGTGTAAATAAATTTGTACTGGCTATGGTTATAATTAGATTCTTGAGGCAAATTTTTGAAACTATAGGTTTGCATTTCCCAGTTTTGTAAGTCTGAATGTTTGCACAATTTATATCTGGTCAATAATAATTTCTAGACTTTGCAATATCACCAGAACAGTTCTAACTGTGAGACTACATCTGAAATATTACCCCTTTACAGATACCCAGAGATGTTGCTTATTCCAAACACCTTTTACATGCTTAATAAAGATGAGTAAGCCAAAACTCAGAGGTATTCAAAGAAAATAGCTTTCAACTTTCTTCCATCTGCCACTGTGCTGGATTTACCAAGTGATTCCCATTGTGTAGCTCAAAGAAGCTTGCAAGTATTTTAGGTCACAAACTAACAATTCAATCGTCAAATGAATGTGCTCCACTCCCTTTCAAGGCTTCAAGGAAAAATCCTGCGATGTCAAGTTGATTAAAATGTCAAAACAATTACATGGACTATGCTTTAGAAATCTACAAAAATACTTGGGCTGATTAATTTACTTAAATTTTGCCTGCCAATTTGAACATTTCTTTGTTTCTTAAAGCTAGTGGCAAGAAGCCAACTCTAATTGCAACTGCAGGACGTTTTACCGAGTGAGTTACTTTACTGCTTCTCTTTTGCCCCCCTCTCCTCTATTTTCTCTGAAACCCATCTGGGCTTCATTGTTGATTTTAAAACATGCAAGCTTGATTCAACTGCTGCAGATCTATCTGAAAGTGAAACAAGCAGGAACTGGTGCAGTAAAGAATGTGAGCTATTCTTTCACAGATTTTCATATGCTTATTCCCAAACGTTGCCAACTTTTGTAAGGGAAAGAAAGGGTGGATGGAACATAACATTAATGTTCAAACATACAAGATACTTAGGGACTTGCCAGGATAGACATTGGGATGTTTGCACTAATGGAGGAATCTCAAGCAAGGGAGCGTAACTACAAGATAAAAAAGCCAATCATTTAGAACTGAGATATGTAGAAATTTATCTCAGAGGCTGGTGAATCTTTGGAGTTCTCTGGGCCGGTGGGGAGAAGATGCTGGATTATTAGAAATATTTAAAGTGAAAGAGGCTAAATGTTTGGTAGGTCGAGGAACAGAGAGGAATGGTGAAATTACACAGGAGAGTTGGAGTGCAGAACAGATTATCCATGACCATATTAAAGGGGAGGACAGGCTAGAAGGGACTTGGGGTCTACTCCAGCTCCCAGTTTCTTGCATTTTTGTGGAGGGCGATTTGTACTGTTCTTGTACAGCTCCTAATAAATTAGTCAAAGCCAACGAGTAGATTAGATATTTGGCTTCCTAGTTTAGGAGCTTTGCAGCCTTGGGAAACCGAGGAATTGATGGGGGAGAAATAATGTGAAGGAGAACAGTTTCTCTTTAAAATAATTTTTAAGAAGTTGTCGAATTAAGTTGTATGGAATCATACTGGTAAATCTTTTCTGCACTATCCCTATTGCAAGAATATCCTCTCGAATTTAAAACAAAAAAACATGCTGGAAATATTTAACAGATTAGACTGCATCTTAGAAACACATTAATCTTTCAGATTAATGTCTCCTCAGAACTATATATGCGAGGAGATAAGTTGTGTTTTACCTACCCTTCCTTCTGTAAGGAATCCATTTAATTCTCCAGCTCCTCGGTCTTGAGCATCTGCTCCACTGAAAATACCCTCCACGGAGATGCCTCTGAGATTTGCTTTCCACCTCATTGGCTTCCCCATTTAACAGAACAATATTGGTATTATCTGTCACCTTCAGTAAGATTCCACCATAGATATATTTTCTCCTTTTCTCACCATTTCAGGTTTCAGAAAGGACCATTCGCTTCACTACTACTAGTCTGTTCTTTCATCTCGACCAACAACTCCCCCTCTGTGGCACCTTTCTGTGCAACATGCACTTTTCATTCCCTACCACCCAGGGATGCAAACAATCAGAGCACAAAGAACAGCACAGGAATGGATGTTTCGAAATCTGCTCCAAACATGATCTCAAATTAAACTTATCCCTTCTGCCTGCACATGATTCATATCACTCCATTCCCTCTGTATTAATGTGTCCATCTAAAAGCCTCTTAATTGACACTATCATATCTGCTTCCACCACTACCTTTGGCGATGTGTTCCAGGCACACTCCATTCTCTATAAGAAAAAACATCATCTTTGAGCTTCCCCCTCTCGGCTTTTAAATGTCTGCCCTCTGGTGTTTAATATTTCCACCATTTAAAAAGGTTCTGACTGTCTATCCAATCTGTGCCTCATAATTTTATAAACTACTTATCAGGTCTACCCTCAGCCTTTGACGCTCTGGAGAAAACAATAAATATAGTTTGTACAACCTCTCCTTATAGCTAATACCCTCTGATCCAGGCAGTATCCCTTGAAGTCAAGCAGCTATTGTGTTCTGTTGTGCTGCTGCAAGTAAAAATGTAATTGTTCTGCGACGTAGGACAATAAAAAAAACTCTTGACTCTTGTGCTCATAATCTAGTAACCGCTAAACTGAAGGAGCCAGATGGATTGAGTAACTGCTTCCAGGAATCATCATTGGCCCCGAGCTTCCAGTTGCCTGTCACTTCATTTCCCTATGCCATTTGCACCCTCTGTGATCTCTTGTGTTTTTCCAAAGAGGCTCAGTGTAAGCTTGTGGAGTGTCAAATTATCTTTTGCCTGGGTATGGTGCAGCCTTCAGGACTCAATACTGAATTCAACAATGTAACACAAGGAACTGCAGATGCTGGTTTACAATAAAAGATCCAAAGTGTCTGAATAATTCAGCGGGTCAGACAGCATCTCTGCAGAACATGGATCGTCGAACATGGATAGACCCAATCAATTCCCCTCTAATAATACTCTCCTTCACTTGACAGAACCTGTCTTCGCCCCTCAACAACTTCTCTTTTGACTCCTCTCACTTTCTTCAAGTTAAAGGTGTAGCCTTTGGCACTAGAATGGGCCCAGCTATGCCTGCCTGCCTTGTTGGTTATGTCAAAGAGTCCTTGCTCCAAATGTACCCTGCACCATCCCCAAACTCTTTCTCTGCTACATTGACGACTGCATTGGGACTGCCTCTTGCACCCATGCAGAAATCGTTGATTTCATTAACTTAACCACTAATTTCCGCCCTGCTCTTAAATTCACTTCGATCATCTCGTACATTTTTTTATCTCTCTCTATCACAGCGGACAGACTGACCTTTACTATAAACCCAGTGACTTCCACAAGCAGAGTTCCTTTGACCTGCAGAGTGACTCCAGCACTCCATGTCTGAATTTGACATGTCAGATTAACTCATCTTCTCTTCTGTGTGGTATATTTACTCCCAAACCCAGCTAATTTTTTGGAGGAATTCATTTTTCTCCAGATTACAGCAACTACAGTCTTTCATGTCTCCCGCTCATCTTCTCTGCTTCTACCAGAATTCATCAGTCCTATTATAAATGCTGGCATAATTGTTCTCAATCCACAGACATTGCCTGGTGTGCTGGATATTCCCCGCTTTCTCGTTTGACTTCAGTTCTCTGTCACAGTTTTGAATTGCATTTCACAGTTTTTTCATGTCCATCTATTTATTTGTCTCTCCTAACTGCCCTCATTAATCTATCAATCAGATAGTTTTGCAAACAGAACATCACCATGGCAACCCCGCTTGCACCTTGGATATATTCCATTGTCCTATTTTTGGAGCAGTTTAATCTTTCTCTGGTTTACTACACTCCATTCCTGTGATAATTTGCATGATTCATAACTTATTTCTCCCCTTCTTGGCAGCATAATTTCCTGGATGGTTTGTCTATGTTTCTATCTAGATTTTGGTGGGTTTCTGTGTCTGCCTTTTTAGTGAACTCCATAGATCCATTGTTTAACTGATCAAGAATTGTCCCCATTCACCTCCCAAGCACTCTTGTTTTGCACAACATAGAATTGAACTAATAAAAAGTGAAGGAATGTGGAGGAAAGAACTGTAGATGCTGGTTTAAATCGAAGGTAGACACAAATGCGAGTGTAACTCAGCGGGACAGGCAGCATCTCTGGAGAGAAGGAATGGGTGACGTTTTGGTTAGAGACCCTTCTTCAGTGATGTCAGGGGAGTGGGCGATACAGAGATAAATTGTAGTCGGAAACTGTAAGACTGGTATGAGAACTGGGGAGGGGATGGAGAGAAGGGGAAAGCAAGGGGTACTTGAAGTTAGAGAAGTCAATGTTCATACTGCTGGAGTGCAAGCTACCCAAGCAAAATATGAGGTGCTGTTCTTCCAATTTGCCTCCATTCTGACAATGGAGGAGGCCCAGGACAGAAAGGTCAGTGTGGGAATGGGAGGGGGAGTTACTTTCCTGAAGTGTTGAGCATCCGGGAGATCAGGTAGGATTAGGCGGACCGAGTGGAGGTGTTCAGTGAAACAATTGTCGAACCTGCGCTTGGTCTCACCGATATACAGGAGTCCACACCTGGAACAGCAGATAAAGTAGATGAGGTTGGAGGAAGTGCAAGTGAACCTCTGCCTCACCTGAAAATACTGTCGGGGTCCTTGGATGTAGTCGAGGGGGGAGGTATAGGGACAGGTGGTGCTTCTCCTGCGGTTCCAGGGGAAAGTACCTGGGGAGGGGGTGGTTTGGGTGGGAAGGGACGAGTTGACCAAGGAGTTGTGGAGAGAACGGTCTCTGCGGTAAGCAGAAAGGGGTGGAGATAGGAAGATGCGTCTAGTAGTGGGATCCCGTTGGAGGATTATGTGCTACATGCGACGGCTGATGGGGTGAAATGTGAGGACAAGAGGGACTCTGCTTTGTGACGAGGGGTGAGGGGGAGCAAGAACGGAGCTGCGGGATATCGAAGCGACCATAGTGAGAGCCTCATCTATAATGGAAGAGGGGAACCCCCATTCCCTAAAGAATGAGGACATCTCTGATGACCTGGTATGGAACACCTCATCCTGGGCACAGATGCGGTGTAGACGGAGGAATTGGGAGTAGGGGATCAAGTTTTTACAGGAAGCGGGGTGGGAATAAGTGTAGTCTAGATAGCTATGGGAGTCAGTGGGTTTGTACTTGATGTCAGTCAATAGTCTGTCTCCTGTGATGGAGACGGTGAGATCTAGAAACGGTAGGGGAACGTTGGGGATGGTCCAAGTAAATTTGAGTGCAGGATGGAAATGAGTGAAATTGATGAAGTCAGTGAGTTATGCATGTGTGCAGGAGGTAGCACCGATGCAGTCGTCAATGGGGACAGGGCCAGTACGCCTGGAACAGTGATTGTTCGATGTACCCTACAAAGAGGCAGGCATAGCTGGGGCCCCTACGAAAGGTGAGATCTTTGTCAAAAATCTGCTTGATTAGATGTTTGCAAATTATCAATCCGGTTAGTTTGAGATTTCATATTGAGAAAGTTGATAATCCTAAATAATGTAAATAAAATCATAGAATTATGTAATTGAAAGATTGAATTGCACATTCTTCCCCATTGAATTGAGTGATTAATTCCTATATTTCACATCATTTCTAACATGTAAATTGAGTCTTAATATGTACACATTTGTATAATAACCATTAATTATTGAGATGGGGTGTACTTTATAAATCCACTCATTCAGTCTGTCACACCGTTCTCTTTCCAGTTTCACATTTGTGAAGTAAATCTCCCAAACTACTTTATACATGTACAAATCTCTTGAGTGTTATGAGCTCTTAATTGGCCCCAGATCGTGCATGTAATTACAATCAACCAAATAACAAAGGAGCCAATAGCTAATTATTACCTTCTCAGTGCTGCAGGGAACCCTGCAGAATGAAGGCACCCCACGCTGCAGCTGCTGCAGTTTCAGCTGCATGGCGTTAAGCATGCAAACTAAAAATGAATGCTGTCCACCCACACGTACTAATCTGGAGACAGTTCGCATTTAAAATCGGTTATCTACTTTTATCTGTATACAAGGAATGTCTGCATGCGCAGAGCCACTCTGTCGTGATTCCAAAACAATGCTCGTGAGTGGATTTTAACAAGATACAGCTGTTTTATATATTTTGGCCATTAATTTGAGATAGATTCCAACGTCATTTCTTGCTGCAAAACAAAATCCTTGAGAGAAATCAATGCAAATAGTTCTGCAAACTAAATGCCTTCCAGTTCCAAAGAGAAAATATATCCAATATTGTTCAGTCTTTTCATTTGTTGTATTCTTCAAGGACTGAGTATAGAAGTTGGGAGGTCATGTTGAAGTTGTATAAGACGTTAGTGAGGCCGCATTTAGAGTATTATGTTCAGTTCTGGGCACCATGTTATAGGAAAGATGTTGTCAAGCTGGAAAAGGTACAGAGAAGGTTTACAAGGATGTTGCCAGGGCTAGAGGGGCTGAGCTATAGGGAGAGGTTGAGTAGGCTGGAACTCTATTTCTTTGAGTGCAGGAGGATGAGGGGTGATCTTATAGAGGTGGATAAAATCATGAGTGGAATAGATCAGATGTACAGTCTCTTGCTCAGGGTAAGGGAATTGAAGACCAGAGAACACAGGTTTAAGGTGAAGGAGAAAATATTTATTAGGAATCTGAGCGGTAACTTTTTCACACAAAGGGTGGTGGATGTATGGAACAAGTTGCCAGAGGAGGAAGTTGAGGCAGGGACAATCCCAACATTTAAGAAACAGTTAATCAGGCACATGGATAGGACAGGTTTGGAGGGATATGGACCAAATGCGGGCAGGTGGGACTAGTGTAACTGGGACATGTTGGCCGGTGTGGACGTTGGGCCGAAGGACCTGATTCCACACTTTATCACTCTGTGACTGACTAAGAGGCCATTTCAAGCACAAAACACAATTCTTGGATGAACTCAGTGGGCGAGGCTGCATCGGTGGGGAAAAGAGGGATAGTTGACGTTCCAGGTCAAGGCCCTACATCAGGACTGAGTATAAAGGCGAGGTTCCCAGTATAGAGTTGAGAGGGGGAGGTTTGAGGCAGGAGCTGGCAAGCGATAGGTGGATCGGGGGAAGAGAGGTTGATGGGAAGATGGACCCAGGCGGGAGAGGGAGGGGTGGAGATAATGACAGAGACTGGAAGATGATTAGTGGAGACAACAAAGGGCTGCAGATTATGGAATTTGATAAGGAATGAGAGTGATAAGGGAGGAATGGGAAGAGGTCAGATAGGAATAGTGTGGGTGGAGGGAGGGAACATTTAAAGAGCTTACCAAAGTGGGAGAGTTCAAGGAATTTGGTATCTTAAAGTCAAATTAATGACTACCATGGAATTGCACTGACACAAGGGTCAAAAGTCGAGAGTGTTTTATTGTCATGTGTCCCAGATAGAATAATGAAATTCTTACCTGCTGCAGCACAACAGAATATGTAAACATAGCACACTGTAAACAATATGATAAACGAGAGAGAGAAAAAAACACACACGCGCACGCGCACACACACACACACACACACACACATGCAGGCGCACACACACACACATACACATATATGTGTGTGCATATACATATATATATATGTGTGTGTGCGTGTGATCAGCCAAAATAATATGACCACTTGCCTAATATTCTGATGGTCCTCCGTGTGCTGCCAAAACAGCGCCGACCCGCCGAGGCATGGACTCTGCAAGACCCCTGAAGGTGTCCTGTGGTATCTGGCACCAAAACATTAGCAGCAGATCCTTCAAGTCCTGTAAGTTGCGAGGTGGAGCCGCCATGGATTGGACTTGTCGATACAGCACGTCCCACAGATCTCAATCGGATTGAGATCTAAAGAATTTGGACTGGGCATTGTTCACAACTTTAGCAGTCTTTTCCGCTCCTGGGCGTTCAAGTTGCCGAACCAGGCCGTGATGCAACCAATCAATATGCTCTCTACTGTACTCCTGTAGAAGTTGCAACTATATAGTGCAAAAACGAATTCGCCAAACTGCTTGAATTCCAAAATAAAAAGCAGCAAACGCAGTCGGTCACACACATCTATGGGGAGAAAAGAGCAATAAAGCTTTTAGTTTTTTTAATTCTTTTCAGTTTAAATGAAAGATAAATTCGTTTCAAGATGCAAAGAAAGGGAGGAGTGGAAAGCAGAATAACACCGGGTGTAAAGCAGGAGAGGAACTGGAATGAAAGTACAAGCTGAAAAGAGGTGATAACGGGACATGTGAAGGAACGCGTGATCTGTCTGGAGAAGGTACAAGGAGAAATTTAATATTGAAACTCAAAGCTGAAATGGAAAATTTGTAAATGCTCAATATCTGGAATTATTGAATCTGGAAAGCCACAAGGTATTTATTTCTTCAAGCTTGCATTTTAACAATAAAGGAGGCCAAGGAAAATTTGAGTGACGGGTGAACGGGACTTGCAGAATGTTCTTGCAGACTGAATAGGGGTGCTCTGCAAAATGTTCACTAAATCTACATTTTTGTCTCCTCCAAATGTAGGAAACTTAGTTGATTAAATAGAACAAAGTACATCACTTCCTCTGGGGAAAAATGATTGAAATGCTGGACGATAGGGAGAGAATTGATAAAAGGATATAAAAGGTGGCATTTGCTGCAGTTGTTAGCAGGATTGTATATTGTTGGAAATGGAGAAGTAAATCAGAGTGTTGATGAGGGAACAATCCCATTATAATGCTAAGTGTGGGAAATTGTGTGTGATGGTGACATGTTGTTGGAGGTGTGGGATATTGCTGAGGACATCTTATTGGAGGTATGGGACATTGCTGAGGATGAATTGTTGAATATGGAAGCTGTTGAGTGTGGAGATTTAACATGATGGGGGAACTGTACTGGAAGTTGTAGAATTTTGGAAGATGACAACCAGAGAATCTATTGTCACTGTAGCCAGCACTCTCAAAGCCTTGTGATGCAAGTCATCAGGTCATGGAAATATATTGATTTCAGCCTCATTAATATTTCCTATAATAATTGTTCTATTTAAACTAAACCAGATATCGCTCAGATGGCTTTATATATTCCACCGGGAGGCGCCATCAGCGATGGCAGCCTCGCCAACGATCTGTTTGTCTTTTCGCCTTTTTGTTATTTTTAGTGTGTTTTAAAAGTTTGTGTTAATATCATATCATATCATATCATATATATACAGGCGGAAACAGGCCTTTTCGGCCCTCCAAGTCCGTGCCGCCCAGCGATCCCCGTACATTAACACTATCCTACACCCACTAGGGACAATTTTTACATTTACCCAGCCAATTAACCTACATACCTGTACGTCTTTGGAGTGTGGGAGGAAACCGAAGATCTCGGAGAAAACCCACGCAGGTCACGGGGAGAACGTACAAACTCCTTACAGTGCAGCACCCGTAGTCAGGATCGAACCTGAGTCTCCGGCGCTGCATTCGCTGTAAAGCAGCAACTCTACCGCTGCGCTACCGTGCTGTTCTCCGGTTTGTTTTATGCGGGTGGTGGGGGGGTCGGGGGAAACTTTTTTTCAATCTCTTACCTTGCCGGAGATGCGATTGTTTTCCGGATCGTATCTCTGGTCGCTCTGCGGCCTAACATCATAGAGCTGGTGGCCTTGCTCGGGACTGACATTGAGCCCCACCGCCGGGACGTGGACTCACCATCAGAGCCTGCAATCCCTTGCCTGGGATCGACGCTCCAACTGCAGCCTTCGGACTTCAACATTGAGGAGCTCACAGTCTCGGGTAGAGACCGATGTCGGCAAACTCCAAAGACGCAGAAGGTTCGACCAGCCCCGACGCGGGTCAGGTTGCCCGGCGCGGGGGAACTGAGATTCCCCCCAGATGCAGAAGCTTGATCACCCCCATGCGGGGGGCCCAAATGCTGCTAGCTACGGGAGTCAAGATCGCCCCGTCAATGGAAGGCTCAAGGCCCCCGACCGTGGGAGAACAAAGAAGGGAAGAGATTGAACTTTTTTTTGGCTACCATCACAGTGAGGAATGTGGAGGAGTCACTGTGGTGGATGTTCATGTTAAAATGTATTTTGTGTGTTCTGTTGCATTCTATTGGTATGACTGTATGGCAAATGAAATTCCTCATATGTTGCAAAACATACTTGGCTAATAAAGTATGATTATGATTAAAACTCTTTCTTGTAAATTCTTATTCATGTAATTTAGTTCTTTACTTTGCAGCATGATTGCATTATATTAACTATCAGTCTGAAGAAGGGTCTTGACCCGAAACGTCACCCATTCCTTCTCTCCTGAGATGCTGCCTGACCTGCTGAGTTACTCCAGCATTTTGTGATACCTTCGATTTGGACCAGCATCTGCAGTTATTTTCCTATATTAACTATCAATGTATTTAGGATTATAGTGAGCCTCAACTATAATCCTAATCCTACCTTGGCAATGGAACGCTATAGATCACCCATTGCACTACCGTGGACATATTTTCTAATTGTGTTTTGCATTAATAATTTGTTTTTAACGTCTTGCAGAATTTATATATAATTTATGTTTTTATGTGAGGTGTAGTTCTTTTACCAAGGTGCTGTTTGGAAATATTTAAAAAATAATCGCATATTACTACTGTTGATATGGAAATCCTATCTTTATTCATCAAACCACGTTGCTAAATAGCAGATGTTTATAAAAACATTGCCACAGTTCCAGGTAATGGTGGATGGAGTTGTATTATTGTATTATTTGTTTTAAGAGCTGAAGTCTATGTACTTGTGTGGAGCAACTTTAATTGAAATCCTAACATCCTTTTAGTTTAAATCTATGAAATCGCTTCTGTGCCTTTTGGACGATCATGTAAAATAATATCCATCTATTTCAACGTAGATACATAATTTGTTTGGAAATTCAGTGGTTCTGGATCTTGCAAAAAAAATAAAGGTGATCGATGATCCATTGATGGATGACTGTCTAAAGTTTCTTGGCAAATGCCTACATTTGTAGAAAAGAAGATTTCAATTAAGCTAGTCCTCAATCATTATTGAAATACGTTACACCAGGATGAACAAATTGATGGGTAATCTGACCGAAAACAATTTATTTTAGAAACTGATTACCTTTCCCAGGGGCAGATGGACAGGAACACATTTTACAATGTGCAAGATTGTCAGTTGTTGGACAACAAGAATGTTTTCTTTTTGTTTTCCTTCATACAATAATCAGCTACACTAAATTATACTTGATTGAACATCATGGCAGTACAATGTTTTAAAATTAAATACACTTAAGAATATTCAAGAGAGGGTAGACAAGATACACTAGTCCTTCAAGCCCAGCTATTAGAATTGTGATGTATTTTCCATCATTGTACAGATGGTTCATTTTTGCTTTTTCCTTTCTTGGTCTTCTTTCCTCCCTACATCAATTTACAATTAATATTTAAGAGTTTATACAAATTGGATAGAATGTTATGCTTCTGATTACTCACATCTTCGAGGCTATTTTGGCCTATCAATTCTATATGATCTCACAAAGCAATCCCATTACTCCACGAATTTCCCCAATAAACCTGGCAGGCAGGTTTGCTAGTGTGACACCTGTGGCTTTAAACTAAGTAGTGGGGGGGAGGGGTTAACAAATTGTGAATATGAAGATGAGGTAAAAGGGAATACAGGAGATATTGCAAAAGACTCTCGGAAGAATGGGAACAGAAGTTCTAGAGCGGAAAAGAAATTAAGGGCAGGGCCAATTGTGAACGATGTGAGAGGGGAGGTAAATACAGAAGTTAAAGTGTTGTACTTAAATGCGCGTAGTATAAAAAATAAAGTGGATGAGCTTGAGGCTCAGTTAGTCATGGGCAAGTATGATGTTGTAGGGATCACTGAGACATGGCTACAAGAGGACCAAGGCTGGGAACTGAATATTCAGGGGTACACAACGTATAGAAAAGACAGACAGGTGGGCAGAGGGGGTGGGGTTGCTCTGATGGTAAGGAATGATATTCATTCCCTTGCAAGGGGTGACATAGAATCAGGAGATGTTGAATCAGTATGGATAGAAATGAGAAATTGTAAGGGTAAAAAGACCCTAATGGGAGTTATCTATAGGCCCCCAAACAGTAGCCTCGACTTAGGGTGCAAGTTAAATCAGGAGATAAAATTGGCGTGTCAAAAATGTAATGCTACGGTGGTTATGGGAGATTTCAACATGCAGGTAGACTGGGAAAATCAGGTTGGAAATGGACCCCAGGAAAGAGAGTTTGTAGAGTGCCTTCGAGATGGATTCTTAGAACAGCTTGTACTGGAGCCTACCAGGGAGAAGGCAATTCTGGATTTAGTGTTGTGTAATGATCCTGATCTGATAAGGGGACTAGAGGTAAAAGAGCCATTAGGAGGCAGTGATCACAACATGATAAGTTTTACTCTGCAAATGGAAAGGCAGAAGGGAAAATCGGAAGTGTCGGTATTACAGTATAGCAAAGGGGATTACAGAGGCATGAGGCGGGAGCTGGCCAAAATTGATTGGAAGGAGGCCCTAGCAGGGAAGACGGTAGAACAGCAATGGCAGGTATTCCTGGGAATAATGCAGAGGTTGCAGGATCAATTTATTCCAAAGAGGTGGAAAGACTCTAAGGGGAGTAAGAGACACCTGTGGCTGACAAGGGAAGTCAGGGACAGCATAAAAATTAAGGAGAGGAAGTATAACATAGCAAAGAAGAGTGGGAAGACAGAGGATTGGGACTCTTTTAAAGAGCAACAAAAGTTAACTAAAAAGGCAATACGAGGAGAAAAGATGAGGTACGAGGGTAAACTAGCCAATAATATAAAGGAGGATAGCAAAAGTTTTTTTAGGTACGTGAAGAGGAAAAAAATAGTCAAGGCAAATGTGGGTCCCTTGAAGACAGAAGCAGGGGAATTTATTATGGGGAACAAAGAAATGGCAGACGAGTTAAACCGTTACTTTGGATCTGTCTTCACTGAGGAAGATACACACAATCTCCCAAATGTTCTAGGGGCTGGAGAACCTAGGGTGATGGAGGAACTGAAGGAAATCCACATTAGGCAGGAAATGGTTTTGGGTAGACTGATGGGACTGAAGGCTGATAAATCCCCAGGGCCTGATGGTCTGCATCCCAGAGTACTTAAGGAGGTGGCTCTAGAAATAGTGGAAGCATTGGAGATCATTTTTCAATGTTCTATAGATTCAGGATCAGTTCCTGTGGATTGGAGAATAGCAAATGTTATCCCACTTTTTAAGAAAGGAGGGAGAGAGAAAACGGGTAATTATAGACCAGTTAGTCTGACATCAGTGGTGGGGAAAATGCTGGAGTCAATTATAAAAGACGAAATTGCTGAGCATTTGGATAGCAGTAACGGGATCGTTCCGAGTCAGCATGGATTTACGAAGGGGAAATCATGCTTGACAAATCTACTGGAATTTTTTGAGGATGTAACTAGGAAAATTGACAAGGGAGAGTCAGTGGATGTGGTGTACCTCGACTTTCAGAAAGCCTTCGACAAGGTCCCACATAGGAGATTAGTGGGCAAAATTAGGGCACATGGTATTGGGGGTAGGGTACTGACATGGATAGAAAATTGGTTAACAGACAGAAAGCAAAGAGTGGGGATAAATGGGTCCCTTTCGGAATGGCAGGCAGTGACCAGTGGGGTACCGCAAGGTTCGGTGCTGGGACCCCAGCTATTTACGATATACATTAATGACTTAGACGAAGGGATTAAAAGTACCATTAGCAAATTTGCAGATGATACTAAGTTGGGGGGTAGTGTGAATTGTGAGGAAGATGCAATAAGGCTGCAGGGTGACCTGGACAGGTTGTGTGAGTGGGCGGATACATGGCAGATGCAGTTTAATGTAGATAAGTGTGAGGTTATTCACTTTGGAAGTAAGAATAGAAAGGCAGATTATTATCTGAATGGTGTCAAGTTAGGAGGAGGGGGAGTTCAACGAGATCTGGGTGTCCTAGTGCATCAGTCAATGAAAGGAAGCATGCAGGTTCAGCAGGCAGTGAAGAAAGCCAATGGAATGTTGGCCTTCGTAACAAGAGGAGTTGAGTATAGGAGCAAAGAGGTCCTTCTACAGTTGTACCGGGCCCTGGTGAGACCGCACCTGGAGTACTGTGTGCAGTTTTGGTCTCCAAATTTGAGGAAGGATATTCTTGCTATGGAGGGCGTGCAGCGTAGGTTCACTAGATTAATTCCCGGAATGGCGGGACTGTCGTATGTTGAAAGGCTGGAGCGATTGGGCTTGTATACACTGGAATTTAGAAGGATGAGGGGGGATCTTATTGAAACATATAAGATAATTAGGGGATTGGACACATTAGAGGCAGATAACATGTTCCCAATGTTGGGGGAGTCCAGAACAAGGGGCCACAGTTTGAGAATAAGGGGTAGGCCATTTAGAACGGAGATGAGGAAGAACTTTTTCAGTCAGAGGGTGGTGAAGGTGTGGAATTCTCTGCCTCAGAAGGCAGTGGAGGCCAGTTCGTTGGATGCTTTCAAGAGAGAGCTGGATAGAGCTCTTAAGGATAGCGGAGTGAGGGGGTATGGGGAGAAGGCAGGAACGGGGTACTGATTGATAGTGATCAGCCATGATCGCATTGAATGGCGGTGCTGGCTCGAAGGGCTGAATGGCCTACTCCTGCACCTATTGTCTATTATTGTCTATTATTGTCTATTATTGTCTATTATTGTCTAAACCATTTCCTCACATTTATATCAATACCCCTGATATAAATGTGAGGAAATGGTTTATTGGGGAAATTCGTGGAGTAATGGGATTGAAACGGGGCAATTTCACTGTGGCCAATTAATCTACCACCCCATACATCTTTGAGAGAACTAGTGCACCAAAGGAAATTCACTCAGTTACAGGTAGGACGTGCAAACTATACAAGCTCAGGTCTGGACCAAAAATTTGGACCTGCAAGGTGTCGGCTCTGCTAGTCTGCACCACCTTGGCGATCAGACTGGTTGACGGCAATAAATCGTGTGCATGACTCAAACCTGAAAACTAAATTCTGTAGGTTTGGCTTATTGTTTTGACACCTATAATTCTGCAAAGCACAATGAAACATTGAAAAGTAGTTGCAGTTTTTTCCAACAGTTAGTTCTGCTTTATTTCACACTTTTAATTATGTTAAGGCATCAAATTGGCCCTCATTTTTGAGAGATTGAAAGGCATTGAAATTCAAAACATTTTAGGTGTAGGTCAAGTCATCCGACCTAAGGGAATGAATTCTTGTAATAGAGAATAACTGGATTGATTCCTGTGAAGCTGAGTTCATCATATGAAACAATAATAAGCACAGTAGTGCTCATGAATTTAGAAGAATGAGAGGTGACCTGATTAAAACATATATAATTCTTACAGGACTTAACATGATTAATGCATGGGTGATGTTTTCCTGGCTGGTGTGTCAAAAACCAGGTTACAATCTCAAAACGTGGGTCAGGCCATGTTTCAAGATTAAGAAGAGAAGAGGTTTATTTACCCAGAAGATTATGCAAGTTTAGTCAACGATGTATTCAAGGTAGAATTGGATAGATCTTTAGATAGGAGCCAAAGTGAAAGATCACAAGTGCTAGGGGCCAAATGGCATACTGCAGGTTTTATTTCTTTAGTTCCAATGTAATTGTTCTAGTCTCAGAGATAGGGCAGCCTGTCTGTGCATAAAGATAGCAGCAAACACATTGTGATAAGCGTCAGGTAATCAGTTGTTTTTGTGAAATCAATTTAAGGACTAACTCTCTAGTGGTCTTTGAAGTATGTACCATGAGACTTTTATTTGATATGTACCTGAGAGAGCAAATGTGACCTTGGATTAAACTCTCATGCAGAAGTGATGTCACACTTCACTGGACTACCAGACTAAAACTTTGTGTTCAATTCTCTGGAGTGAGACTGATCTTGCAGCATGTGGCTGTAATATCTAATTGAGAATATGTCAGTATCTCTCCTCAGAATAAATTACCATGGGCCATAAATTTGGCCTTTAAAGTTGACAAGCCTCCTTTAAAAGAAATGCTACTATTTAGCAATTACTTTAACCGCTGGTTTTGTATGGGTTGGTGCAGTAAAGTATCTTTATAAAGAGTTTGTGAGAAGGGAAGAAAGACACAAAAAGCTGGAGTAACTCAGCGGGACAGGCAGCATCTCTGGAGAGAAGGAATGGGTGATGTGTCGGGTCGAGACCCTTCTTCAAGAGGGAATGTGTCTGTAAAAGGGAGGTAACTAATTTTAGCAAAGGATGACATTTTTGAAATTCGTGATACGTTTCCAATTTTTGGATTCCATTTTTAGCAGTTGTGAAACATTGTGCTCAAAATGAACCAAAGCATAGGAAATGCACCACCAACTGACGTAGGTACAGGAGATGATCGCATTTGGATGGGAGCTGCTGTGAATCATATGCAAAAGCTGTACTTTTTCTGTATTGTACTGGATTAGACAAGAGATGATCAATACCATCAGCTCATTATAATATCATTCAGAACTAGAAAATACAAGTTAATTTTGTACTGAAGGCTATCTTAATACCGCAATTGATCCTTATTGGTCAATACATGTCATTGTCGCACGACAGAAGCATTTGTGATTTTTTTGCTCAGGCCAACGCATTTGTGAGATCGGTACTTTTGAGATGGCGAGCTGTTTACCAAGGAAGATCAGAGATGATTTAATGGAAGACAGGTGTAAGTTAATAAAGAAGCATTCATAGATGACAAGAGAAATAAGTTAAACCACATACATTCAAGTCGATTGAAAGATAAAGAGACAAACCGATCTTCTTCAGATTATTTTCAGAATGGGTAATAAGAAGAGTTCATTCAAGAATGGAGGCTGGCTCAGTCAAATACCATCATTTTTATGAATGATGAGAGCTGGGATCCTTAGTGGTAGAAAAGAATGGTTTAGGAGAGACATACTGCATTAGTACCAAACAGAGGTAAAGAGATTGGTGAAAAACAGTGGGAAACTAATGGGAAATATTTTTAATCAAGCTATAACTGTAATAGCTGGAAATCTGAAGTAAAAGCAGAAAATACCTCAAACACCGAGCTAGTCAAATCATATCTTTAAAAAAGCAAAGCAGAGTTTAACTTTTCAGATAAAAGATCATTCATCATGATGGGAAAAGTGAGAAAACACATTTATTTTAAAATGCAGAATTGATGGGGATGGGAGAGAATGGATTGGACAAAGGGAATATCATTGGTAAGGCAAGGCCAGGATAGCTGAGATGAATGCAAAGTTATGGAACTATCACCATGTTGCAGCTTTCCAGACTGAGTTTGGAATTATTCACCCCTCTCTCCCCCTCTCCCCCTCCCCCCCTCCCCCCCTCCCCCCCTCCCCCCCTCCCCCCCTCTCCCTCTCTCTCCCTCTCCCTCTCCCTCTCCCTCTCTCCCTCTCCCTCTCCCTCTCCCTCTCCCTCTCCCTCTCCCTCTCCCTCTCCCTCTCCCTCTCCCTCTCCCTCTCCCTCTCCCTCTCCCTCTCCCTCTCCCTCTCCCTCTCCCTCTCCCTCTCCCTCTCCCTCTCCCTCTCCCTCTCCCTCTCCCTCTCCCTCTCCCTCTCCCTCTCCCCCTCCCCCTCCCCCTCCCCCTCCCCCCCTCCCCCCCTCTCCCCCTCTCTCCCTCTCTCCCTCTCTCTCTCCTCTCTCTCCTCTCTCTCCTCTCTCTCCTCTCTCCTACACACACACACACACACACACACACACACACACAACTGGCCTATTTGCATGATGACTTCATTCTTATTCTATTCCGTAATGTCTGCCTGTTCTCAGCATGCCCACAGCCTTGCTGTAAACAACACATTACATGGACAAAGAAGCATAATCTCCTTGTAATTGCCTCCATTAACCCATTTGGATGCCCTCTGAGATATCATCTTTGTTCCACCAGATTCTCCCGCACCTTCGCCTCACTGGAAACTATTTTTTTTCCTCTCTTCCCAGTTCTGATGAAGGGTCCCAAACCCGAAGAGTTTAACTCTGATTCTCTTTCCACACCTGCTGAGCATTTCCAGCATTTTCTCTCTTTAATTCAGATTTTTAGCATCTGTAGTATTTTGGTTTTCATTCATGGAGCTGACTCTTGGTAATCGGTCAATTGATTAACAAGAAAAATTAGAAAGATACAACACATGTTGAAGCTGTAAAATGCATGTCACATTTATTGCTGAACCTGCAAGGTACAAAATGCTGGAATTGCCCAGCAGATCAGGCATTGCCTGAGGGGAGGGAAAAACCGAGTTAATATTAGGGATGATACTTAATAGTGGAACTAAAATCAGTATTGAGACCCAAATGTTGTAATACATTGAATATTGAGTACCTTGAACATGTTGTAATATCCTTCCTTTGTCCCGCCCCCTGACATCAGTCTGAAGAAGGGTCTCGACCCGAAACATCACCCATTCATTCCTTCTCTCCTAAGATGCTGCCTGATCTGCTGAGTTACTCCAGCATTTTGTGAATAAATACCCAAATGTTGTAATGTGCCTAGTCAGAAGATGAGGTGTTGTTCCTAAAATATTGAGTCTTATTAGAACAGTATATTGTGAATACCGCTGACAGGGAGAGAGAGATTCCCATCTCTGTTTGTATTCTTTAGAGATATAGCATTGAAACAGGCCCTTTGGCCCACCAGTCCGCGCTGACCAGCAATCCCCACACATTAACACTACCCTACACCCACTAGGGACAATTTTACATTTATACCAAGCCAATTAACCTACAAATCTGAACGTCTTTGGAGTGTGGGAGGAAACCGAAGATCTCAGAGAAAACCCACGCAGGTCACGGGGAGAACGTACAAACTCCGTACAGACAAGCTCCTGTAGTCAGGATCGAACCCGGGTCTCTGGCTGTAGCTCTACCGCTACGCCACCATACAGCCCGTTAAACAATGCCACACCACCCCATCTCTCCTGGTAATTCTGTTTCTCTTTCCATAGTTGCTCTCCGATCTGCTGTCTGTTTCCAACATTTTCTGCAATTTTTATCTAAACTTCTCTCGCTCCATATAAAAATTATGAAATACTCACCTTGTAAGACTGAGTGCTTATTTGTTTGCTATTTTAGTCTGCTCCTTTGAGCAGCTGGCAAAAATACCCAAAGTCATAGGGGGGCATTCTAACATGCAGCAACTTCAAAACCTTAGAGGGATGTTGCTTTAAGGTATTGTAAACAGGAAGCCTCAGTGGATTACCTACGACATCAACCTGATGGGGAAATGAATCAAGGCCAGTTGAAGCAGAAAGGCTCTTCTGGTCTCCACAAGGTATGTCATCTGCCCAATTATACAGGCACTTAATGACGTGGTCTCTTGGGCACAGCAGTTGGAAATCTGAAATGAAAATGGAAAAAACTCAGCAGCTAATCTAAGCAGCACGGAAGGGGAGAGCAATGGGTGAAACATAAGAAATTGTGCAATCGGGTGAAGTAACAGTTAAATAGACAGTTTCTCTGTGAAAGATAGACACAAAATGCTGGAGTAACTCGGCGGGTCAATAGACAATAGACAATAGGTGCAGGAGTAGGCCATTCGGCCCTTTGAGCCAGCACCCACCATTCAATGTGATCAGTACCCTGTTCCTGCCCTCTCCCCATACCCCCTGACTCTGCTATCATTAAGAGCTCTATCTAACTCTCCCTTGAAAGCATCCAGATTATCGGCTTCCACTGCCTTCTGAGGCAGAGGATTCCACAGATTTACAACTCTCTGGATGAAAAGGTTTTTCCTTATCTCCGTTCTAAATGGCCTACCCCTTATTCTTAAACTGTGACCCCTGGTTCTGGACTCCCCCAACATTGGGAACATGTTTCCTTCCTCTAGCATGTCCAATCCCTTAATAATCTTATATGTTTCAATAAGATCCCCTCTCATCCTTCTAAATTCCAGTGTATACAAGCTCAGTCGCTCCAGTCTTTCAACATACGACTGTCCCGGTCAGGTGGCATCTCTAGAGAAAAAGGATGAGTGATGTTTCGGTTCGGAATCCTTCTTCAGACTGCCACCTGATGAAACTTGTTTCTCTTTCTCAGATGTGAAGGGGTCTTTGATCTGAAATGGTAACCATTTCTCTTTTCATCGGAACTGCCTGACCAGCAGAATTCTCCAACATTTTCTGTTTTTGTCCATTTTGAATCGGTGTGAAGAAGACCAATGCCATTTAAATAAAGAAATATAAAATATCTTGAAGATGATTTACTCTTGGCTGGGTTCCTTTCTGCAAAGCTAATCATTAGGAACCATTTTAGTTAGTCTCATTCTTGGGAAAGTGGGAGCAGTGAGTTTGATGTTATGCCTATTTTGCCTGTCATTGTGCATTGTCACTGCATAACCTAGAAAATGTGGTTGCCGCCTTCTGCTATATCCTGCAGTTCCATTTTAATCCCCTTTCGTCTCTTGGTTTCTACCCTGCTGCAGCACTGAGAGTGTCCTGATCCATCCAATTATTACTGCATTATTCCCTCTTGGCACCTCCAGGCAACAGTTGTAAAATCTTTTTCTGGAGAACTGCTGGTTTCACAGTACACAGAGTGGAATTAGGCAAAGGGTCTCTCAGGAAGTAAAAAGGAGCACTGACAGAGGAGGTGAATAATCCCCTGTTGCTTTATAAAATATTCAGCATCAGTTATGACTCAATGACTCCACAACTCTCACCATGTTCATACTTTACCCTTCCTTTTTAATTCCTTCTTTCATTTCGACTGTCCCTCAGGATAATTGACTGGTTTTCAAGGGCCTCATTTAGTGCCTTGGACTTCCACCACCTCATGTGTTGGCCTACCTCTACCTACTTTTCAAAAATCATTTAAGGGTCCATATCTTAGGGCACCTTTAGTGGCCACCTAAATCATCTTACTGTGGCATGGAGTCCACTTCCTTCCGGCACTGGATCTTGGAACACGGCATTGCAGTTTGCTGCAGAAATGTAAATGTTTAAACAACAGATTAGCGTGTGTCTCCATTTGCTGGCTGCTTCATCCCAATGTATTCAAAATATCAGGAAGATAAGTGGAAACAAGGAACTGCAGATGTTTGTTAATTCACAAAAGGACATAAAATGCTGGAGTAACTCAGCAGGTCGGGCAGCATCTCCAGAGAACATGGAAAGGTAACATTTCGGGCTCAGAACCTTCTTCAGACTGAAGGGGGACAATTAAGATTTGAATTGTTTTTTTTGACACCCAGAGCACGCCACTGCACTGTGGATAACCCCATCAGTGCAGCAGTTGTGGATGGAGTATCTCGCCACCTTGAGTTTGGTACTCTAAAGTTTATATGCAGCTTGGGCAGTGTAGCTTATAGGAATTGGTCAGGTGGCAAAATGCTCATAAGGTCATAAGTGATTGGTGTAGAATTAGACCATTCAGCCCATCATCTACTCTGCCATTCAATCATGGCTGATCTATCTCTCCCTCCTAACCCCATTCTCCTGCCTTCTCCCCATATCATTTGATCACCTGTACTAATCAAAAATCTATCTATCTATGCCTTAAAAATATCCACTGATGGCCTCCAAAGTCTTCTGTGGCAAATAATTCCACAGATTCACTACCTTCTGACTAAAGAAATTTCTCCTCATCTCCTTCCTAAAAGAACATCCTTTAATTCTAAGGCTATGACCTCTGGTCCTAGACTCTCCCACTAGTGGAAACATCCTCTCCACAATCACTCTATCCAAGCCTTTCACTATTATGTATGTTTCAATGAGGTCCAATGCCGACAAACATTCATCATAGGTTAATCTACTCATTCGTGGAATCATTCTTGTAAACCTCCTCTGGACTATCTTTAAAATAAATTATTCACTATTATGCATCTACATTTGATAATGCTATTAAAGAATTATTGGCTTTTCTTTCATGTAAACGATTAAAGAATAGCATTCCCATCTCAAAACAAAAAGTGTTTCTCTGACTTTCAGATGTCCTTTGACATCCAAAATCTTGTTCAAGTTGATTTGACCTGCTAAAACATCTCAAATGACAAATAACATTGGAATTTAGGAACATGAGTCACGGAAGTTTGATTAAAATCTGATTAATGTCATAGCTATGTGGGTAGCAAGGAATAAAAACTGTTGGATCACTGCAACCAGCAACACTGAAATCTTGTGCACGTTAAAGGCCTTTCTTTGTCCCAGCAGAAACTACGTTTTCAGCCATTTACTACTTTACTGTGTACCATTATTTATGTTGGTTTCAATGGGCATACTCCCGTTCGATAATTAAAAACATGTTGAATAACCTGCTTCTCGGCATCAACTCTGTGAAAGATTGGATATTAGCTTGCAGGCACTGGGTTATTTGTTTAAGCTCATACTACAGGGCTCAGTCGAATGAAACTACAGGTAGTAACAAGTCTCTGTTCAGAATTGGTGCTTCTAAAGCAACGTCTTCATGATTAACCTGAAAGTTTAATAGCTGATGGTGGGATCAGCAGGGTAGTGCAAGTAATTTCATTTCCATCAGCATTTGCGTGCTTACATCTGATAGTTCTTTGATTCCTCGTTTTACTGTACCATCCTTGCCCTTCCTTCTCCTCTCCCCTCCTCCCCACTGCCTCCACCAACACCGCCCACTACATTCTCGGAAGGTGACTGCTGTTAATGAACGCTGACTGCACAATGTGCACAATGACTCACTTTTCTCTGTTGAGGTATCATTTATTTTTTAATGTATAGACCTGGAGAGTGCGTGAGCAAGAATAGTCGTCGCTAATCTCAGGTAACAATTGTCAGTTAATGTTACATTTTATCAACCAATGCGCTGGTTACAAACATGTATATTATTTTGGTTAACTATTGGATACTAGAAATCCTGTCACACTGGTATGTAGTTTGATTGCATCTTAAGTTCTCCTGCATTCTCTAATTATTAACACCAGCATTCCTCTTTTCCTGATATGTTGTTTGAAGTGCAGTACTAAAGTCTTGTGCTACTCAGCTTGCTCCAGTGCTCACCACAATATTCAACCTCTCCTTGGCAAAGTCCGTGGTCCCTGCATGCTTCAAAAGATCCATCATTGTACCGGTGCCAAAGAATGCCTCTCCAGCGTGTTTAAATGACTACCGACCGGTGGCCCTCACCTCGGTTGTCATGAAATGCTTTGAGAGGCTAGTCAAGAAGCACATCTGCGCCCTCCTTCCTCGCAACATGGACCCACTACAGTTCGCATACCGTCCGAACAGGTCCACGGATGATGCGGTCTCCCAGGTTCTACACACCGCTCTCTCTCATCTGGACAGCCAGGGGGGCTATGTGAGGATGCTGTTCATTGACTTTAGTTCAGCATTCAACACAATAGTCCCCAGCAGACTGGTTGAGAAGCTGCTGGAACTGGGGCTTAGCACCCCTCTGTGTGCCTGGGTCCTGGACTTTCTCACTGCCAGGCCCCAAGTGGTCAGGATGGGGGAACACACATCTAGCTCCCTCACCCTGAACATAGGATCCCCCCAGGGCTGCGTCCTTAGCCCCCTACTGTACTCCCTGTACACACATGACTGTGGGGCCAGGTTCAGCTCAAACTCCATCATCAAGTTTGCTGATGACACTGTGGTGGTGGGCCGGATCTCCAACAACGATGAGAAGGCCTACCGGGAGGAGGTGGCTGATCTGGCACTCTGGTGTCAGGACAATAGCCTCCTCTTGAATGTCACTAAAACAAAGGAGCTGATTGTGGACTTCAGAAGGGCTAAACATCCAAGGACATACACGCCTCTGGAGATAAATGGGTCTATTGTGGATAGGGTGAGCAGTTTTAAATACTTGGGAGTCCGCATCGCAGAGGATCTGACGTGGGCAACGCACATTGCCGCACTGGTGGGTAAGGCTAAGCAGTGCCTTTACCACCTTAGACAACTGAGGAAATTCAGAGTGTCTCTGAGGATCCTTCATTGCTTCTACTCTGGGGCTGTAGAGAGCATCCTGTCCGGCAACATTACTGTCTGGTTTGGGAACAGCTCTGCCCAGGACAGGATGGCCCTGCAGAGAGTAGTGCGTTCGGCAGAACGCACCATGGGAACTACACTCGTCCCCCTGCAGGACCTATACATCAGGAGGTGCAGATCCAGAGCAAGCATGATCATGAGGGACCCCTGCCACCCCAGTAACGGACTGTTCCAGATGCTAAGATCAGGCAAACGCCTCCGCTGTCACGCTGTGAAAACGGAGAGGATGAGACGGAGCTTCTTCCCACAGGCCATCAGGACTGTCAACTTTTATAACCCCAGAGACTAAATTTTTGTCGACACTAATAGTAACTTATTAACTTTATTTATATGCTGTAACTGTAATTCTTTTTGTGCACAACCCGCAGGCATTGCCACTTTCATTTCACTGCACATCGTGTATGTGTATGTGACAAATAAATTTGACTTGACTTGATTATCTTCTCGTCTCACACTTCCAAGATTTTTTAAAGCTGACTGGTCTGCTTCCATTACTTTGAAAACTGAAGATACTGGAGCCAGAGGATCTGGCCTGAAGCATAATTCTTTCTCCTTGGAAGCTGCCAAGCTCACTGAGGATCTCCAGCCTTTTCCACTTTTAGTTCAGATTTCCAGCTTTTGCAGCTCTCTGCTTTTTGATGACTCTTGCATGAGTGTCAACCTCTTTTTTCCCTTTCCCAGTACCTCATTCTCGGATTGGTTATCAGTTAAATATGACATTTCATCCTCAATTAGGCTACAGCACAAGATGTCTCGTTCTGTCTCGCATTGGAGAGGGGGGAGATCAGAAGGAATGGGGGAGTCCCAAACCAGGGGCCACAGTTTAAGGCCATTTAGAAGGAAGATGAGGAAGAACTTTTTCACTCAGAGTTGTGAAGCTGTGGAATTCTCCGCCTCAGAAGGCAGTGGAGGCCAATTCTCTGGATGCTTTCAAGAGAGAGTTAGAGCTTTTAATGATAGCGGAGTCAAGGGATATGGGGAGAAGGCAGGAAATGGAGTACTGATTGTGCGTGATCAGCCATGATCACGGTGAATGGCGGTGCTGGCTCGAAGGGCCGAATGGCCTACCCCTGCACCTATTGTCTATTGAATGGTGAAGACATGACATAATTTTGGGGGTGGCATCAGACACTGGGTCTGAGGAGGGCAGAGGGGGGAGGGATCTTGTGGAGATAACATAGGGAGAGGCTCAGAGGAGGGAGGGTCGTATGGGCTGATGTTGGGCGTGGGCTGAGAACGTGTGCCGTTTGAGAGGATTTCAACAATGGATTTATCACATCACAGGCTCATTCTTGGATTGGATTGCCTAAGCACTTATCTTGATCTACTATTCCAAAGCTACATTTTGTTGAGAGGAGGTGACGAAAAGTACGAATTTGGCAGTCTCAATGCAAGAAGAACTAAAGAAGAATGAAAACACTGAAACTGATGAAGCAAGTATCTGAACTATTGAATACCATAACCCTAAAGTTTCATTTTGTCTGAGATTTTTTGGTGCTTTCAGAATTGATATCCTTTTTTCAGTACACACTTTTTTTTGTATCTTAATTGTTTAGGATTATTTCAGATAGGACTTTGATTATAAATTTGCCCTAAAAATAACCCCAGAGTGCTTTGGAAGTTTTGCTTTGGATACTTTGGAAATTGGCATTATGCATCTCGACATAATTTTTTTTCTTTTGAGAATTCTTGATGACAGGTTATTTAATTCTGAGAATTCCTGACAACATTTGATACTCAGACTGTGACCTTAACTTGGTAATCATTTACAGGAAACTCCCAATTTAGGTGACGTTACTTTGGATTGAGACATGAAATATTTTTGATTTGTTTTTTTGTGAAGCACCAATTGTTTGTGGCAAGCCTACAATGCTAATAATGTGGCAACACAAGGGTCTGTAGATGCTGGAATTTTGAGCAAAACAAGGGCCTGTGGAGGCTGGAGGAACTCAATAACCAGACAACATCTGGGAAGGGAATGGACAGGCAATGTATCAGGTTGGGACCCTTCTTCAGACTCAACTAAGTCAGAGTTTGAAGAAGTGTCTTGCCCTGAAACGTCCCTCCACAGATGCTGCCTGGCCATCTGAATTCCTCTAGCACTTTATGTTTTGCTCAATACCAATACTATTCTTGTGGATTTTTCATCAAAGATTTGTCAAAGGTTAGATTGTGATCTAGTCTAATATTTTGTGAAATGATGCTGCTAATCACCAAATTATAAACTTGGGAAATGCCAAGAATGTTCTGAAGAATATTTGTGAAACTTATAAACGACTTGTGCATAGAATTCCTTGGAATAAATCTCCTTCAGTGATGGTTATTAAACATCAGCCAGTGAATGTGAACTTAAGAACTTCCTTCCTTCATGTTGCAACAAAGGATTTTTATAATCTACCATCATGTTGGGGAAACAGTTATTGGAGTGGAAAATCTGTATCAAGAAGCTGCTAGAGGAAATAATTACATTTCTTGGTAAAGATACTAGATTTTGACAGTGCCAAGATGACCTGTTTTTCCAACGTTTTATAATGTCTCTTCTTTAGCATTCCACTAAGAAGGCCTCATGTACTCCACATTCCAGCCACCACAAGGAAGCTTCTGCATTGAGAATGTTGGGGAAGCAAAGGAAACCTGTCCAGCCAAATATATCTGCTGTTTTCTTGCACATGCTAATAAAACATTTCACCACAATAAATAGGAAACAATTGGCTTTCCCCACAATAACCAGGGATAATCAGTTTTCCCTGAGATCATTGGGTATGGAGCAGTTCGGTCAGGAGGAAAATTAAAACAAAACATGAAAAAAAAGCTCCTGTTGGAAAATGGCTGTTCACTACAAATTATTTGACAAATTCCTCATTCCATCAGATTGCCTCTGCTCAAAAAAACTGTTTGCTATTCCTACTGGAATATAATGATAGCTCCCAGCTGTTTTTCCTTTGCTACAAGCTGCCTTCTTAAACTGCTCTCCTGACTGCTTTATATTGTACTAGACCAAGTGGACCCGTTGGGCCCAAACCTCTCCTGCATTGGTGCAGCACCCTCTCCTCCCCCCCTCCCCCTCCCCCTCCTCCCTCTCTCCCTTCCTCCCCCCTTCCTCCCCCCTCCCCATTCCTCCCCCTCCCCCCTTCCTCTCTCCACCCGTCCCTCCCCCTTCCATCCCTAGGAGATAGATTTAAACTTTACAATGTGAATAATTAAAAAAACATAACACCGATTTCAATGAAACTTCTTCCATTAACACCAAATGGACGACGGTGAGTAAGGTGGGACTAAAATTGTCGCGCTATCATGTACCGTTTTGGCTGCAGTTCAGGAACAAACAAACAAACAAACGAGAGTTTTAGTATATAGATACACAGCTACGCTACATCCACGAGGATGTGATGGAAAGGACAAGCCGTTGCATGATTATGCTCGTTGCATGTGAATCACTAAAAAAAAAACCTGTACATCGCACATTAATATACTAAGCAAAACATGGCTCAGTGATTTTTAATTTTTCATTAAACTCCTTTGTTTTCTTCGTAATTGTTGGCCTTTTGAGATACATGTGATCTTTGATCACGTTAAGAAAAATCAGTCACATTATGGGCATTCATGATTGTCAAACTTCATTGTATGCATAACATGGCTCTTTTCCAACATTATTTTTGGGTAAAGTGACAGTGCTGTTTGGCTTCCATATGCTCCGTTGAAAGGGGTGCCCTTTCTTGTCACTGCCAAAGTGTATTCTTCACTGAAAGAATCACTGATATCACCATTAAGGTAGACCTAAGTTAATTGGACCCCTATTCTTATAACCTGACCCTCTTTCAATGGGCTGCAATGGTGGCAACATTTTAAAATATAGTAAAACTCTGATAATCCGGCATTTAATTGCTGGGAAGTCTTGATGATCGGTCATGTGAGTCGGAATGTGAATCAAAGAGGTCTGGAGTATGTGGAATAGGCTGCCAGAGACAGGGGTTGTACGGCTGAGGCTGGGGTGGAGGTCTGGAACACCAAGTCAAGTCAATTTTATTTGTATAGCACATTTAAAAACAACCCACGTTGACCAAAGTGCTGTACATTTGATTAGGTTCCAATAGAAAAAAAATGAAAACATACAGTAGCACGCAAACAGTTCACAGCGCCTCCTCAATGAGCCTCAAATGCTAGGGAGTAGAAATATGTTTTGAGCCTGGACTTAAAGGAGTCGATGGAGGGGGCAGTTCTGATGGGGAGAGGGATGCTGTTCCACAGTCTAGGAGCTGCAACCGCAAAAGCGCGGTCACCCCTGAGTTTAAGCCTAGACCGCGGGATAGTACGGGGTCAAGTACGTTGTAAGTTTGAGATTAAAGCAGGGGTCTAGAGTGCTTGTGCATTTCCTGTTCTCTTTAAACTCACCAGGTTGAAATAAACATTTATTACGCTACATGCATCATGTTTTAGAGAGAATTTAAATAAAAATGTTTTGGAGGGTTAATAAGAGTAATATCCAACAGTCAAGAAAATCTGATGGTCTTCCACTAAGCCCTAAATGTGCTGGATTATCAGAGTTTTACTGTAACATGTTGAGTTATGATTTCTATTGAACAACTTCTCCAGCCCTGAAGTTATTTTTATAAGGAAAGATTTACATCCCTGCATACAGGTTCCAGTCATTACTTCATTTTCTGTACATTATTTGTTTTAGGTTTCCTGCTTTTTACTTTTTCTATTGCTGTCTAGAGGATTCGCCAGTCTAGATGATCAGCTTGTCAGTCCTGAAATTAAATGCCAATAAATCCCCAGCCAAAAGTCCACATTTAAACAGGAAGCTTCCATTCTGGAGCTTGCGAGTGAGGTTTTACACTGGAGTTGGCTGAGTTAAACCTATTATACTGTTATCTATATTGTATCTGCGTTGGAAATTTCAAGTTTAATTTCATTTTTTCTAAACTTTTCTGCCCCATTTTTATTTTCCTTGAGGCTTATCGTATCATACCTTTAATGGGTTTTTTTTTGCAGTGCTTTCTAATACTTCTGTTGAATTGGCTGTCAAGCAAATATCACTCATACTCCTCTGGATTTCTCTTTCATTTATTCCACCTTTTTCCTTTTTGATTTACAGCTCTGATGCCAATAATGTACAGATTATTTCTTATTTCTCTGTTCTCTCCGCAATTATTGAGACTTTGTATCCTGGTTTTGATTTCAGATCCAGTATTTGTGCTATTGTACTTTTCGGCTTATAACAGGTTAATCTGGAGTCATATTTATAGAACTGGAACGTTAGAAGCAACAGTAGATTTGACAATGATAATGACTTTGAGAACTCTATTAATGCGTAATGTTGGATGTGGATATAAATGTCAACTACAAAATCTTAAGAAATATGCAGGAGGGAACTGCAGATGTTGGTTTAAACCGAAGATGGACACAAAATGCTGGAGTAACTCAGCGGGACAGGCAGTATCTCTGGAGAGAAGGAATGGTTTAAAATGGGTTAGAAGGAATGAGTCTGAAGAAGGGTCTTGACCCGAAACATCACCCATTCCTTCTCTCCGGAGATGCTGCCTGTCCCGCTGAGTTAATCCAGCATTTTGTGTCTATCTTTTATTACATAAACCCATACAGTTTAATGGTCAACCTTGCTGTGGATGATGAAGTTGTGTGAGAACTGACTGGTGATGAAGTCACATTAGAACCCGCGTTCCTTTATCTTTCAGCATTCTGTTGATTTCACGTAGTTTGTCTCTCTCACAAGTCCAGACTTGAGGTTTGATTGTTTCGTTTCTAGCACTGGCCATCTTCAGAAGAATCTTTTGAAATCCCTTTGTTCCCCTTAGAAGCTTCAGCTAACCGCTGATCTTTTTTTTTGTTGCATTCCTCTCGAGAAACATCATCAAATCCTTGCAAACCATCACGAGTGAACTCGTGTGAAATTAACAGTTCATGTGTGAGCCCCAATTTACAAAGCCATTCATTAATTCCCTTGTACCATGGAGGTAAAAGCCTCAATGTTTCCAGGTTGCCAGCATTGTTAAATATATTGTATATAAAAGGCATTTGTGTGTGCAGACTATTGAAAGTGGCTGCTGCCCTGGCTACCCCTGGCTGAGGCAAGGCATATTGTTCTTTAGACAGGATATGAATTGTCAAATTGGACAGCCTTTCACGCATCCAACTCACGCAGAGAGTTTATGAGTCTTTGTGCAGAAGTTACTCAGATGTACCAGGCAAAATACAATTTAATAAGGCCAATAGAGTATTAGCCTTCACGTCATTTATGCTGGACTACTAAAGGGTTGACGTTATGCCGTTCCCATATAAACTGTTGATTAGGCCCCACCTGGAGGACCGAGCCCCTTGGGAAGGATATGTTGACTTTGGATGGAACCAGAATGATGTGAAATCTAAAGGAGCTAAATTGTGAGGTAAGGCCAGAGAATCAAGGATTATATTCCCTTGAGTACAGAAGATTAAATAATGATATAATGTAGTTGTTTAAAGTATTAAGGGCTTTGTTAGATCAAGAAAAACAATTTCCTCCAAAGCAGAAGCCCAGAACTAGGGGGCATCACCTTAAAACTAGAGCCAGGTTGTGTGTGCAAATACAGGAAATATTTCCAAGAGTGTTTAATTATCATATGTACTGAAAACAGATAATTGAAATTCTTACTTGCAACAGCATTCTGGTCTGTAAACACAGTATTCAACACAGTAAAACAACAAACAAAAGAAAGTTCAATCCATTTAAAAATATATAGTCCACCCAAACTGTTGTGAAAATCTGGAATTCACTTCTCCAAAAAGTTGTTGAGGCTGGGGATCTATTCAAAAGACAGATTGAGAAGCGAGAGATTTTTCTTCAGCTGGGGTGTTAGAGTATTTGAATCCAAAAGAATGGTGTGAGCGAGACACCAGCTGTGAGCTAGCTGGCTGGTGGATAAGCTTGGAGATTGATGAGTGAGTGCAATTATGACGTGTTGTGCTCCAACATTCCATCTGACCAATTCAATTTTCGAGCTACAACAAATAATTAAAGGTAAATATTTAATTTACAGAAAAGCAGAAGCAGCTTCTGCAACTCCACAATGGAGCATTTAACCCGTGTGGCCATTCACCATTAAATGTGCCGCGAGTGTGGGGTTAGTGCAAAGGATGTTCAAACTAATTTAAAATTACTCCAGAAATTAGATTCTGCTATTTCTTTATGCTCTGGACTGATATAGATAAGCCAACTGTTTATAGTCAGTTAACCTTGCAAAATTGAACTGACTATAATGCTTTTATTTATGAATGTTTACCTTCATTTACCTTTACCTTTATTTATGAATGTTTAACAACAATATTTAAACAATTATTTAAGCAGTTTTACATTTTGAGATACCAATGCCATTTATTCATGGTCATTTAGAGTCATAGAGTGATACAGTGTGGAAACAAGCCCTTCGGCCCAACTCGCTCACACAATGTCCCAGCAACACTAGTCCCACTTGCCTGCGCATTGTCCATGTCCCTCCAAACCTGTCCTATTCATGTACCTGTCTAACTGTTTCTTAAACAATGGGATAGTCCCAGCCTCAACTACCTCTTCTGGCAGCTTGTTCCATACACCCACCACCCTTTGTGTGAAAAAGTTACCCATCGGATTCCTATTAAACCATCCCCCTTCACCTTGAACCCATGTCCTCTGGTTCCCGATTCCCCTACTCTGGACAAAAGACTCTGTGCATCTACCCGATCTATTCCTCTCATGATTTTGTATACCTCTATAAGATCTCCCCTCATCCTCTTGCGCTCCATGGAATAGAGAGCCAGCCTACTCAATCTCTTCCTATAGCTCACATCCTCTAGTCCTAGCAACATCCTTGTAAATCTTTTCTGAATCTTTTCAAGCTTGACAATATCTTTCCTATAACATGGTGCCCAGAACTGAACACAATATTCTGAATGCGGCCTCACCAACGTCTTATACAACTGCAACATGATCTCCCAACTTCTATACTCAATAGTCTGACTGATGAAGGCCAAAGTGCCAAAAGCCTTTTGTACCTGTGACTTGACCTTCAAGGAACCATGCACCTGTACTCCTAGATCCCTCTGCTCTACAACACTACCCAGAGGCGTACCATTTACTGTGTCGGTCCTGCCCTTGTTCGACGTCCCAAAATACAACAATTCTTACTTTTCTGCATTAAATTCCATCAATTATTCCTCCGCCCATCTGGCTAATCAATCCAGATCCTGCTGCAATCTTTCACAACCATCTTCACTATCTGCAAAACCACTAACTTTTGTATCATCAGCAAATTTGCTAATCTTGCCTTGTATGTACGCATCCAAATCATTGATGTAAATGACAAACAGTAACGGGCCCAACACCGAACCGTGAGGCACACCACTAGTCACAGGCCTCCAGTCCGAGAAACAACCTTCCACCATCACTCTCTGCTTCCTTCCATGTAGCCAATTTGCTATCCATTCAGCTTTACCCATAAGATTGGCAAGGCTTGGTTTTCGCAATAGCTTTATTTGCATCCATTAATGTGATAGCGTGTATCCCAAAGGTGAAAGAAAAACGATTGATAATGGCACTATTTAGCCTCTAGGATTATCAATTAAATAGGAGTAAGCATCAGATCTCCCAATGGGCTGCTTCAGAGAGAAAAACAAGATTTGTACTGCAGTCGGGAAGGAAATGGCCCCTTAAAATGTACTGCATGGTATGAAGGCAGTTCCAGCTAAGGCATAACTCCAACATGTGGATGCAATAGCTTTGCAAGTAGAAGTAGCATTCCATCGACAAATACTTTGCTCACTGGTGTCGACTTGTGGCGTAGCTTTTCCCACACTTACTTATGGCACATCTGAAGGTGCTGATGCCTGGAATTTTTCTTTCCCGTTGTGCCATGGGAAATGCCCTCAGCACTTTTAATACAGTTTCCATATGTCCAAGGAATCTTCATCTTTATGGTAGCCTAGAGGAATTCTTTGGAACAATGTGCTGTTCCTATAGAGCAGATTAACTTTTAAGACATTAAAAGCATGAATGAAGTTTGAACCCTGGATGAATATGATGAAGTTGAACCCACTAGGTTTTAATAAGGCTTTCTTAATAAGGCCATTTAGAACGGAGATGAGGAAGAACTTTTTCAGTCAGAGGGTGGTGAAGGTGTGGAATTCTCTGCCTCAGAAGGCAGTGGAGGCCAGTTCGTTGGATGCTTTCAAGAGAGAGCTGGATAGAGCTCTTAAGGATAGCGGAGTGAGGGGGTATGGGGAGAAGGCAGGAACGGGGTACTGATTGAGAGTGATCAGCCATGATCGCATTGAATGGCGGTGCTGGCTCGAAGGGCTGAATGGCCTACTCCTGCACCTATTGTCTATTGTCTATAGTAGGCAGTCTTTTGGTCAAAAAAGATTCAGTGAGGTTCTGCCGTTTATTCTTTCTCTGCATTCCCCGTCTGCAAAAATCATTGCAACTCCCTCATAAATATCAGAGCCAATACTTCCAAGAGGCTGAAATAAAATATTTGGGGAGAATATGTCTGATTATGTCAATCTTGGAGACTTAAGGCCATTCAGCCCATTGAGTCAATGCTGGCTAGAACCCTACATTGATCTTTTGTATTATTTTTCCCTCCTCATATCCTCATCAATTCCCGCCAGATTCTACCACTCACCAAAACTCTGCATGTGAGGGAGAGTAGGTCGGCAGCATCTCTGGAGAAAATGGATAGGTGACATTTCGGGTCAGAGCCCCTTCTAGATGCCACCTATCCATTTTCTCCAGAGATGTTGTTTGACCCACTGAGTTTCTCCAGTATTTTGTGTCAATCTTTGGTATAAACCAGCATTTGCAGTTCATTTTTATTAATCCTCAAGGCCATTATTTGTACATGAATGCCGATCATTGCTGTTGCACAGTGTCTGGACTACAGTCTGCAGCGTGGGACTCGTTCTTCTGCTCAGTGTAGCTGTCAGGTTAGTAACAGGGGGGCACTCAATAGGTTGTGTTGTTGGAATTGAAAGGCCCCGACTGAAGGATTTTGAAACCTTGCAACTTCAACATTTCACTTGGACCACGGTGGTTGGCATGGGGGATGGGAGGAGTGGGTTACTGTGGTTAGGGAAACACACAAGTTCTATCACTTCTCATGACCCGCAAGCAGTGCTTGATAGGAACGACTGCCTTCAGTTACAGGCTTTTCTGAGCGCTGGGAAGCACAACCCAGGAAAAATAATAAAAGCAAAAAATGCTGGAACACACAGCAGGTCAGGCAGCATCTGTAGAAACAAAAGCAGAGTTAACATTTCAAGATGTTTACGACCCCTCCACACACATTGTTCCTCATTTCACAGGTGCTGTCTGACATGCTGCATATTTTCAACATTTTCTGTTTTTTACTTCAGATTTCCAGCATCTACAACAGAGCTCTGTTGCGGAAACCTGGGTGTACTGATGCACAATTTACAAAAGGCTGGGTGGGTACAGCAAAGTTAACAATTTTATTGTTTCTTACTGGGGGATTTGAATTGAATTGAGCAGGAGATTATCTTCAATTCTGTACGATATTGATGAGACATCATCTGGAGTCCTGAGAAGGTGGCCATAATTTTAAGCAATATTTATTTGGGAATACATTATTGGATGAGTTAGTAATCAGATAAGATTGTTCATAAATACTTGGTGTGAATTGGATTCAATGGTGTGAATCACACCATGTGATTTGAAGAATTTGAAAGGGAGAGAAACTGGGACAAAGATGTTACTTAAACATTATCGTGATGTGCTTCTCTTGCCGTATGACAGCTGATGTGTGAGAGGAAAGAGGTCTGAGTTCTATCACGGGCATTTATAAACATCACTTAGAAATACGGGTTCAGGTTTCCATAGCAATTTCATTTCTTAAAGTTGTCAAGAAGAGGATGTTTTATTTTCCATTAACTTTTTTTTCAGAGAATCTGTTCAGCAATCTTGCAGCAAAAGAAAGAAAAAGTCAGTCAGATACAAGGACCAGTTTCACGTTTGAAATAGTATAAATGACATCAGCATTTTCAAAAACATTGGTTTTCTCAGTATTCTTTCATTCACAATTACCCCATTACATCTGAAACTCTCTCACAACTCTCTGGGTGAAGATGTTTTTCCTTAGGAGTGAGATGAGGAAAAAACATTTTCACCCAGAGAGTTGTGAATCTGTGGAATTCTATGCCACAGAAGGCAGAGTAGGCCAATTCACTGGATGTTTGCAAGAGAGAGTTAGATTTAGCTCTTAGGGCTAACAGAATCAAGAGATGTGGGAAAAAGCAGGAGTGGGGTACTGATTTTGGATGATCAGCCATGATCATATTGAATGGCAGTGCTGGCTAGAAAGGCTGAATGGCCTACTCCTGCACCTATTTTCTATGTTTCATTACCTAATTGAAACATACAGAATAATGAAAGGCTTGGATAGAGTGGGTGTGGAGTGGATGTTTCCACTAGTGGGAGAGTCTAGGACTAGAGGTCATACCCTCGGAATTAAAGGATGTCCTTTTAGGAAGGAGGTGGGAGAAATCTATTTTATCAGATGATGGTGAATCTGTGGAATTCTTTGTCACAGAGGGCTGTGAAGGCCAAGTCAGTGGATATTTTTAAGGCAGAGATAGTTAGATTCTTGATTAGTACAGATGTCAGAGGTTATGGGGAGAAGGCAGGAGAATGGGGTTAGGAGGGAAAGAGAGACCAGCCATGATTGAATGGAGGAGTAGACTTGATGGGCCGAATGGCCGAATTCTACTCCTATCACACTTATGACAATGTATTAAATATCTAATCAACTTTCTTATCCTTTCAAAATCACTTGCATTTACTTAGCATTGCTCACACCATTACCGTATCTCAATGCATTTTTCATGGAATTACCCTCGAGGTGGAGCCACTGTTCACGGACTTGAAGTCACTCTCTTTACTTGAAGTCACATGTTGGATGGATTAGCTAAGAATAGCAAATTTCATCATCCGAGCATATTTGTAGGCTGGGGTTTTAATGAATGTGTAATAGCTCCACAGTTGTCATACCAGTTTTCCATTCATGATTCACTTTAGTTATTTGTATTTAATTTCTCCATCTGCCACAGCTCAGTAATCCAAATCTTTAGCTTCAAATTCAGGAAAGTGCAGGAGACAGAAGATCACCCATAAATTTTGCGAATGGTGTTCAAACTACCATGTGATCTGCACCTTTTTTCTCCCCAATTTTCAAGTGTGGCCAGCTTGTGTGGCGATGGTTTTAAGTAGTTAATCTTAATAGTGTCACAGCTGCATGTGGAGGAATTCTGGAGTGAATGCATCATTCGAGGAGAAAATAATGCAATTCAATTCAGGTTATTTCTTCTGTTTATGTGAGCATGTTTTGAAATGTACGCACAATAAACACCTTTATTTAATCTTCTCCAATCAATAGTCCTTCAACAGTAATTGCAGAGCTTGCAAGAGTAGTATAAATCATCAGTTTGACTGCACAACCACTTACTTGCAAACAATGTTAAAACCAGTTGTTAAAAATTGTATTTCAGCATTTAAGCTCGACGTGTAAATTATATTAAATAAAGTTTAACGTTTCTGAGAGATGCCAGTAGAATGGAGTCAGTAAGTTCCCACCCAAACCACCACCTCCCCAGGTACTATAGGAGATGCAACACCTGTCCTTGTACCTCCTCCCTCCACTCCATCTAGGGACCCTGACAGTCCTTTCAGGTGAGACAAAGGTTCACGTGTACCTCCTCTAACCTCATCTACTGCATCCGTCCGGTGTTCCGGATGTGGGCTCCTGTACATCAGCGAGACCAAGTGTAGACTCGGCGACCATTTCGCTGAACAGTTACCCTCAGTCCACCAAGGCCTACGGGATCTCCCATTTGCCGACCATTTCAACTCCTCTTCCCATTCCCATACTGACCTTTCTGTTCTGGGCCTCTTCTATTGCCAGAGTGAGGTCACACGCAAATTGGAGGAACAGAACCTCATCTTTCGCATGGGTAGCTTACAACCCAGCGGTATGAACGTTGAATTCTACCTACACCCCCATCCCCCCTTGCCCCTTCCTCCACCCTAGTCATTTAACCAGTTCCACAGTTCACCACATTGTAACCCTCTTGAAATCATACCTTCCCTAGCCAACAATGGTCCTGCCTGGGTGCAACCCTGCCTGAGGTCATTTGTTGCTGGCCCTGATTGGGCCTGGCCTTTTTTGCTTCCAGCCTCTCACCACCTACCCTCTACTATCAGTTTGAAGAAAGGTCCCACCCTGAAACATCACATATCCTTCATCTCCAGAGATGTGTCCAGACCCGCTGAGTTATTCCAGCACTTTTGTGTCTATCTTTAGTAAGTAGGAGGTACACCCTGATGGTTGTTTTTGTGTTTTCTGCAGAACTCCCCAGAACATTAAAAAATACGATTCAGTAGGATTTTGGCATTTTACTGATTACAATTTCTTTTAGAGGGAATTTTGAAATTAAGGTAGGAAAACAAGGAAAACCCCCATGACATTGTCAGATTTCTTTCAGAATGAATAGTTTTAAGAATGCAAAACTAAAAATGTTCAAAGACAGAGAAGGGGAGTGATCGCATGAACCAAAAAGTAATTAATGGTATGAACACTTTGGGATTATGTGAAGACTAAATTAATTGTAATTTGGAAAAAATACACATTTTATTAAATGACAGGCAGAATGCATTTATTAAAGGCAAATTATGTTTGCCTCACTTTAGGAGCAGGTTTATGAAGGTGATATAATATTTGCTGTGTCTTCAGGACATTCCAAAGGACTTTGATGAAGTACAACAAACATTGCAGCAATGGGGTTAAAGAGGCAGCTTCAACATAAATACAAAGTTGGCTCTGAAATAAATGTTTTGGTGATTGGTTGTATATCCCTGAGGACACATGGTGTTATGACTTATACTTATGGACACAAGCAATAATTTCCAGTTTCCAGATGACCCAAAACTCAAATGTAGCAAACACTGATGCTAGTAACAGACTTCAGGAGGCGGTGGACTAATTACATGGGCAGATACACAATGGAGACAATATGAAGTGGTGCATTTAGGTAGATTGAAGTAGGAGAGGCATTTTAAATAGGTGCAGGATCAAGTGTCCTTGTGTGCATTAACACATGTCATTGAATTCAAAGGCTTGTTTTAATTGTGCAGTTTTGATTGAGAAGGCAGCAATAAAAGGAATAGAGAGATCTTGGCTTTAAAAACAGGCATAGAGTGAAAAAGCGAAGTTATAATAAGCCTTTAAAGATCATTCTCTGAAGTGTCGGGTCTAATTCGGAATAGTATAGATCAGCAGTAGCAGCAGCAGCAATCAGCAGTAGCAGCAGCAGCAATCAGCAGTAGCAGTAGCAGTAAGCAGCAGCAGCAAGCAGCAGTAGCAAGCAGCACCAGCAAGCAGCACCTAGCTGTGTTGCTTGGGAAGTAGTGTGTGGGGATTGTGTGGGGATTGTGTGGGGATAGTAAGGAGTAAGACCTGTGTGATCTCCCGGACTAGTTTCGATCGCCTAGCTTGGGGTCGGAGAGGAATTTCCCGGATTTTTCCCCAAATTGGCCTGGGTTTTTTATCCGGTTTTTCGCCTCTCCCAGGAGATCACTCAGTTCTTTTGGGTGGGCGGTTGGAGCGGTTGGAGTAGCGGCCGGGCGGTAGGTTTAGTAACCGAGCGCGGGGCTTTGTTTGGAGAGTATGACTGCCAGGGCAGTTTTTTGTTCTGGGTGTCAGATGTGGGGAATCTGGGAGTCTGATAGTCTTCCAGACATCCACATCTGCGCCAGGTGTGACGAGATGGGGCTCCTAAGGGACCGTATTAGGAACCTGGAGCGGCAGATTGATGACCTCCGTCTGATCAGGGAGAGTGAGGAGGTTATAGATAGGAGTTACAGGGAGGTGGTCACTCCTAGACCACGGGAGGTAGACAAGTGGGTCACTGTTAGGGGGGGCAAGGAACAGAGGCAGGGACTAGGGAGTACCCCGGTGGCTGTACCCCTTGGAAATAAGTACTCCTGTTTAAGTACTGTTGGGGGGGACAGCCTACCTGGGGGCAACGACGGTGCCCGGGCCTCTGGCAAGGAGTCCGGCCCTGTTGCTCAGAAGGGTAGGGAAAGGAAGAGGAGAGCAGTAGTAATAGGGGACTCTATAGTGAGGGGGTCAGATAGGCGTTTCTGTGGACGCAGTCGGGAGACCCGGATGGTGGTTTGCCTCCCTGGTGCCGGTGTCCGGGATGTGTCTGAGCGTGTCCAGGATATCCTGAAAGGGGAGGGAGAGGAGCCAGAGGTCGTGGTACATATAGGTACCAACAATATAGGTAGGATAAGGGAAGAGGTCCTGAAAGGAGAATTCAGGGGGCTAGGAAGAGAGTTAAAAAAAAAGGACTTCCAAAGTAATAATCTCAGGCTTACTGCCTGTGCCACGCGATAGTGAGAATAGGAATGGAGTGAGGTGGAGGATAAATACGTGGCTGAGGAACTGGTGCAGGGAGCAGGGTTTCAAGTTTCTGGATCATTGGGACCTCTTCTGGGGGAAGTATGACCTGTACAAAAAGGACGGGTTGCATCTGAACCCGAGGGGAACCAATATCCTGGCGGGGAGATTTGCTAAAATAACTGCGGAGACTTTAAACTAGTACGGTTGGGGGGAGGGACTCAAACACAGATAGCTAATAGGCAGTGTGTGAGGCAGGAGGCAGAAAAGGGAAACACTCAGACCCAATATGTAGGAGAGAAAGAAGGGAAAAGAAATAAACTGAGAATAAGAAATGATGGGTCCCTTAAATGTGTATATTTTAATGCTAGGAGCATTGTAAGAAAGGTGGATGAGCTTAGAGCCTGGATTGACATCTGGAAGTATGATGTTGTGGCGATCAGTGAAACATGGTTGCAGGAGGGTTGCGATTGGCAATTAAATATTCCAGGATTTCATTGTTTCAGATGTGATAGAATCGGAGGGGCAAGAGGTGGGGGTGTTGCATTGCTTGTCAGGGAGGATATCACAGCAGTGCTTTGGCAGGACAGACTAGAAGGCTCGATTAAGGAGGCTGTTTGGGTGGAACTCAGAAATGAGAAAGGTTTAGCAACACTTATAGGGGTGTATTATAGACCGCCAAATAGGGAACGAGAATTGGAAGAGCAAATATGTAAGGAGATAGCAGATATTAGTAGTAAGCACAGAGTGGTGATTGTGGGTGATTTCAATTTTCCGTATATAGACTGGGAATCACATTCTGTTAAAGGGCTGGATGGTTTGGAGTTTGTAAAATGTGTGCAGGATAGTTTTTTGCAGCAATACGTAGAGGTGCCTACCAGAGAAGGGGCAGTGTTGGACCTCCTGTTAGGAAATGAGATGGGTCAGGTGACGGAGGTATGTGTTGAGGAGCACTTTGGGTCTAGTGATCATAATGCCATTAGTTTCAATATCATTATGGAGAAGGTCAAATCTGGACCAAGGGTTGAGATTTTGGATTGGAGAAAGGCTAATTTTGAGGAGATGAGAAAGGATTTAAAAGGAGTGAAATGGAAATTGTTGTTTTATGAAAAGGATATAATAGAGAAATGGAGGATATTTAAAGGTGAAATTTTGAGAGTACAGAGTCTTTATGTCCCTGTTCGGTGGAAAGGAAAGAATAATAATTTGAAAGAGCCATGGTTTTCCAGGGAAATTGGACACTTGGTTCGGAAAAAGAGGGAGATATACAATAAATATAAGCGGCAGGGAGTAAATGAGGTTCTTGAGGAATATAAAGAATGTAAAAGGAATCTTAAAAAGGAAATTAGAAAAGCGAAAGAAAGATATGAGGCTGCTTTGGCAAGTAATGTAAAAGTAAACCCCAAGGGGTTCTACAGATATGTCAATAGCAAAAGGATAGTGAGGGATAAAATTGGTCCATTAGAGAGTCAGAGTGGACAGCTATGTGCTGAGCCGGAAGAAATGGGGGAGATATTAAACAATTTCTTTTCTTCGGTATTTACCGAGGAGAAGGATATTGAATTATGTGAGGTAAGCGAAACAAGTAGAGTAGTGATGGAAATTAGGAGGATTAAAGAAGAGGAGGTACGGACACTTTTGAAAAATATAAAAGTGGATAAGTCTCCAGGTCCTGATAGGATATTCCCTAGGACATTGAGGGAAGTTAGTGCAGAAATAGCAGGGGCTATGACGGAAATATTTCAAACGTCATTAGAAACAGGGATGGTGCCGGAAGATTGGCGCATTGCGCATGTTGTGCCTTTGTTTAAAAAAGGTTCTAAAAGTAAACCTAGCAATTATAGACCTATTAGTTTGACGTCTGTGGTGGGAAAATTAATGGAAAAGATACTTAGGGACAATATATATAATTATTTGGATAATCAAGGCCTGATTAGAAACAGTCAACATGGATTTGTGCCTGGAAGGTCATGTTTGACTAATCTTCTTGAATTTTTTGAAGAGGTTACCAGGGAAATTGATAAGGGCAAGGCTGTGGATGTTGTCTATATGGACTTCAGTAAGGCATTTGACAAGGTTCCACATGGAAGGTTGATTAAGAAGGTTAAATCGTTGGGTATTAATAGTGAGGTTGCAAGATGGATTCAACAATGGCTGAATGGGAGATACCAGAGGGTAACGGTTGACAATTGTATGTCAGGTTGGAGGCCAGTGTCTAGTGGAGTGCCCCAAGGATCTGTGTTGGGTCCACTGTTGTTTGTCATTTACATTAATGATCTGGATGATGGTGTGGCAAATTGGATTAGTAAATATGCAGATGATACTAAGATAGGTGGAGTAGTTGATAGTGAGGTAGATTTTCAAAGTCTACAGAGAGACTTGGGCCTTTTGGAAGGGTGGGCTGAAAGATGGCAGATGGAGTTTAATGCTGATAAGTGTGAGGTGCTGCATTTTGGTAGGACAAATCAAAATAGGACGTACAGGGTAAATGGTAGGGAATTGAGGAATGCAGTGGAACAGAGGGATCTGGGAATAACTGTGCATTGTTCCCTGAAGGTGGAATCTCATGTGGATAGGGTGGTGAAGAAGGCGTTTGGTATGCTTGCCTTTATAAATCAGAGCATCGAGTATAGAAGTTGGGATGTAATGTTGAAATTGTACAGGGCATTGGTGAGGCCAAATCTGGAGTATGGTGTGCAGTTCTGGTCGCCAAATTATAGGAAGGATGTCGACAAAATGGAGAGGGTACAGAGGAGATTTACTAGAATGTTGCCTGGGTTTCAGCACTTAGGCTACAGAGAGAGGTTGAACAGGTTGGGTCTTTATTCTTTGGAGCGTAGAAGGTTGAGGGGGGACTTGATAGAGGTTTTTAAAATTTTGAGAGGGACGGACAGAGTTGACGTGGGTAGGCTTTTCCCTTTGAGAGTGGGGAAGATTCCAACAAGGGGACATAGCTTCAGAATTGAGGGACAAAGGTTTAGGGGTAACATGAGGGGGAACTTCTTTACTCAGAGGGTTGTGGCTGTATGGAATGGGCTTCCGGTGGAAGTGGTGGAGGCTGGCTCGATTTTATTATTTAAGAGTAAATTGGATAGGTATATGGATAGGAGGGGATTGGAGGGTTATGGTCTGAGTGCAGGTAGATGAGACTAGGTCAGGGAGAATGGTCGGCGTGGACTGGTAGGGCCGGACAGGCCTGTTTCCATGCTGTAGTTGTTATATGTTATATGTTATATGTTATATGTATGCTCAGGGAATGTGGCCAGGCTTCAGCAGATGAAGAAATGTTATTAGAATGGTGCCGGAGTTAAGAACTTTCATTTGCATGGAGATGCCAACCTAAGGTCATGATGTTGGGGAAGAGTAGGTTACAGGTGTTCAGTAAAGGTGTTGAAAATTGAAGAATTTTAATGGAAGCAGATTGAATAATAACATTCAAATGCGAAATGTGTAAATATTTGCACTGCTGAGGGAAGTGTAGGATTGACTGCTCTTTCAAACACAATGGGCCAAATTAGTTCCTTGTGCTAGATTTTATGTTACTGTGGTGCCTTCACACCCACACTGGTTTTCATACAGCCTGTCACTGCTGGCGACTCGCCAGCAGCTTCACGAGAAGGTCCAGCCACAAGAGCTCAATAACAACTCCAGGGTCAGGTGCACTAATTGGCCTTATCTGTCGACGCGTTATGATTGGTGAGCATGTCGGTAAAAGGGGCTTCTGGAAAAAAAGTGACACGAGGTGTCTGGCTCAGCTAACTGTCATTTGTTCTTTGCTTTCTGTCGTGGGAGTCAGTAGATCATACATTACAATTTTATGAATCTCATGGGACATTTTGCCCTGGCCATTTTATCAAGCACACTCACTAGTGTTTGTCATGAGGATGAAGTGGGTGAGGCAAATCATGTGATTCTTCAGTTCTTGAACATATTAGTTCTTTTTGTTCTGAATCAGCAGAACTAGGCATCTGTTTTTACCCTGTAAAAGATGCAGGAAATTAAAATCATTTGACATCTGGTTATTTTAAGAAGTGCACGTTGGGTGAAATTCAAGAGGCAGCAATGAGGCAGTCTTTTTTACATGTGAGGTTTTATCCTTTCTCATCGTCATGCGGAATAACTAATGTGCATGGGTAGTTCTCTTGTATTTAGAACTTTACAACCTTTCATACTCATGCTCTCGCAGTCTTGCAGAATTGTTTTTATGAACAGTGGTTGTTTGGAAGACGCAAGATTTTTTTTACCTTTCCATCATCCAATCCAATGGGGGTCATGTTGCACAGAATTTCATACTATGCCCCTTGCTGTTCGTTAGTGATCCTTGCACTGATGCTCGTAAGTGGCCGTTCTCCAGAAGCAGAATAAATAATACATTTAATTAGTTGTTCGTTTAGTTAGGTTTACAGAAATGCAGCGTGTAAACAAGCCCTTCGGCCCACCGAATCCGTGCCGACCAGCGATCACCGCATATTAACACTACTCTACAAACACTAGGGACAATTTTACATTTATACTAAGCCAATTAACCAACAAACCTGTATGTCTTTGGAGTGTGGAAGGAAACCGAAGATCTCAGAGAAAACCCATGCGGTCAAGGGGAGAACGGACTAATTCCATACAGACAGCGTCCTTAGTCAGGATCGAATCTCTAGCACTGAAAGCGCTGAACGGCAGCAACTCTACTGCTGCGTCACCATGCTGCTCTTAGCGTGGATTTAATCATCATTAGGTAGTGGAGAAGAATTCCAAAGCAAGGCCAGTCAGGCACCTATTCAGTTCAATTCAGGAGCATCATTACTGTCCATGGCTTTTTATCCTTCCAGATTGCTGAGAATGGCAAATAAAGACCAAATTGGTAGTCTCATCCTGGTACTTAAATCATATTTTGTTGTAAATTAGTGCTTCAGTTTAATCCGCCAACAGAAATGATTCAGATGTAAATGCAATTATTTGTATGATGATTTTGTCAAACATTTCCTGATCTTGCTCCTTTCTGCCTTGGTGCTGACCTGCAGAATGTGAATCCTTGATTTTAATAAAGGCCATTTTTATACATTAACCAAAATGTATAAAAATGGTCTTTATTAAAATCTGACAATCTGCACTTTAACCACATGTGATTTATTTCTATTACAAATCTCAAATTGTGGAGTACAGAGGCAAATAGATAAATGATGGGTCTTTGTCCCAAACATTAGGGAGGGCACTGTGGACAATATTCAGATTTTTTAAGGTTACTTTCATTATGAATAGCAGCCGGTTTAAGTTGATGAGAATCAATAGGAAAAATTAATTGAGAACATCTTGTGATTCACTAGGAATTTTTTTAATTAAAGTTAATATTATGTGACCAGAAGTTTATTTTACACAAGATATCTGGAACTTGCTGCCAAGAAGGTGATGGAGCCAGATGCAATCACTGCATTTAAGAGACATTTAGACAGGCCCTTAAATAGGCAAGACATAGATGGATATGTACCTTTGTGGGCAAATGGGACTAGTGTGGATATGCCAAAAGGTCCACAAGGATATGGTGAAATGAATTCTTACTTGGAGTAGAGCATTATTCTGTTTTTGGCCATATGACAAGAAAACACTCTCGACCAGTATGCCGAAGAGTTAATTTCTTTGCTGGACAACTCTGGCTAAAGGACCGTTTATTCTATTGGTATTTTTTTTACATATGAAATAACTCATTTTATATGTGCAATACATTTCCTCCAAAGTTGTGATTTGGAAATGTTTAAACAGCAATGTGGTTTTCAAAGGATGAGCTAACCAGGTAGCTTCTCCATGTTGGGAATTTTATGTCATGCTGCTATTGAACCACCATTATTCAATAAGTTAGATATTCAAATTAATACAGGACACTTGGGAAGCCTGCTTTATTTGTTATACTTAAACAATGCTTAGGCAGTATAGTGAATAAACAGTTGGGTTTAATGGTAATGAGGGAGATTAAATGTTTTATTGATCTAATTATACACATGTTGGTTATTAGGATACGGTGATTCGATCTTTGCTTTATTTTTTTGTTATACATTATGAAAAAATACAATGAAGGCATATACCTGAACCAAAAGCCAGTCCAAGTTATTATAAAATATTTTAAATTCGATGCTTGCTATGGTTGCTTTTTTATTCCTTACCACACCCTTTCAATATTTAAGTCGACTGTAAATATCTTTTGAGCTCATTGAAATCTGAAGAATTATTTATTCATTTGGAATGGCAATAAATATTAGTTTGTATTAATATTTTTTGCATTTTGCTTTTTTGCAGTTCAATTTTGGAAATGTCACCTTCGATTTGGATATTAGGTGCATTTGGAATCTTTAATCTATGCTTGAAGTGTGGGATTGAAGGATATGATAAATTTAACAGCAATACGAAGCTACTCCACTTAGCCATAGACAACACCACTGGACGAGTGTACGTTGGAGCGATAAATTTCATCTATCAACTGACGGCAGAACTCCGTCTGGAAAAGAGTTTGAGAACTGGTCCCAAAAAAGATGATCCAAAATGTGTCCCACCAATTACGCATGTTTGCGTAACTGCAGAACAGACTGATAATTACAATAAACTTATTTTAATAGACAGGACCAACAATAGCCTTGTGATATGTGGAAGTGTATACAGAGGGATTTGCTCACTCTTGCATTTGAATGACATCAGTAAAGTAATTTATGAAAAGGTGAATGGTGGAGAAGCTACATTTGTTGCAAGTAATGACTCAACTGTGGGACTCATAACCTTTATGAATGAAACTGAAAAAAAAAAAAAGGTGATTTTTATTGGAAAGACTCAGACAACATACTCAACTGCAATAATCAGCACCAGAAACCTTTCTCCCGATGGAACTTCTGTTTATTTTGAACTTATCCAAGATACTTCAACTTTGAAACTAGGCTCGCATTTACAGTATCAGCATGACTTCAGATTTTCATTTAAAGACGATACGTTTGTTTATTTCATTTTTTCTCGAACAAATGGAATGCAACATGAACCCAAAACCTACATATCACGTATTTGCCTTACTGATATCTACTACTATTCTTACATTGAAATGGTCCTGGAGTGTGGTGACTTTAATCTTGTGCAATCTGCTTATATCACACACCCTGGAGTAAAGCTTGCAGGGTACATGAGCAAAACAGGAGACTATGGGGATGTGGCTGCACAGGATAAAGTCCTCTTTGCTGTGTTTAATAGAGGCAACAAAAAAGGAGCTTCCCCTGAAAGATCTGCATTCTGCATGTTTTCCTTGAAACAGATAAATGAAAGAATTGAAGAATTTAGAGAAATTTGCTATAATTACAAAGGAATGCAAGATGGCGTCCAAATCATTTATAATCCTTACAAATCTGATAATAAAAAGTATTGTCTTACACTGTCCAACCAGGTAACTAAAACTTATTCATTACTTATTTAGTCCGTTTTTCTTTCTATATTGTTTCATGATGCTTCGTAGCATATCGTGTGTTGAAGTACTACGTTTTTTTAATTTATAGCCATTAAACATGGCAGTCAATCACTACACCATAGTGGTGCAGCTAGTAGTGCTGCTGCTTTGCAGCACCAGAGAGCCACATTCATTCCTGCCTTCAGGGGCTGCCTGCGTGGAGTTTGCACTTTTTCCCTATGAGTTAATGGGATTCCCCCCCCCTCGGGAAATCCTGATTACTCCCAATTTCAAAAGATGTAAAGGTTGGTGGCTTAATTAGCCACTGTAAATTGAAACAAGTGTATACTGAGTGGTGATACTGGGGGAGTTAATGTCAATACACAGTACCTCTGTAATTCATATTGCCAATTGTAAAATTCCTGGGTTTATTGTAAATGCAAAATCTACCTTTAATCTGTGCCTGAGAGAAAGCAATTAGTTAGAAAGTAATGGAACATGATAAAATAGGATTTAATAAAGGATTGATGGTTAATGGTTAATATTTTTACAATCTACAGCTGGAAGTATTTTCATTTAGGGGAATGCCCATAAGCACTTCTAGAGCAATTTAATCTTGGAATCAATCATATGAATCGTACACAAGAAAAATGTATTGTACAAAGTAGCTCTGAGAACATTGTGCTTAGTTAGATTAAACTGTGTGAAAGCATGCCTCAATGTCTTGTATATAAACTTCATGTGCATTTGAGCCCCATGAATCATACAAAATAATTATTTTTATGCTGGCCTTACCTGGAAGTCTGCCTTGGCATTGGTTAAAAGGAACTGTGCTGACTCTGATGTGTCTTCCCAGCTTTCTGTTTGAAGTTCCCTCCCACATTTGTGCTGATGCTGATTGCTTGTTCCATCCTTGATCCTGCCCCTTCCAAGGCCTTGGTTCTTGTCCATTACAAATGTCATTAGGGTGGCACGGTAGTGCAGCGGTAGAGTTGCTGCCTTGCAGCACTTGCAGCGCCGGAGACCCGGCTTCGATCCCGACTATGGGTGCTGTCTGTACAGAGTTTGTACATTCTCCCCGTGACTGCATGGGTTTTTCCCGAGATTTTCAGTTTCCCCCCACACTCCAAAGACGTACGGGTATGTAGGTAATGTTCCTAGTGTATGCAGGATAGTGTTAATGTGCGGGGATTGCTGGTTGGCGCGGACCAGGTTGGCCGAAGGGACTGTTTCCGCTCTGTAGTGTAGGCTCACAAGAATGATATTTCATGTTGCCTGATGTCTGCCTGTGATCCAAATTGACAATTCTGGAGCTTCATGTAATAACAAATGTACTCAACGCTGTGCCCTGAGATAAAGCTACCAGAAAGTGAGCAAATTTGGTGAAAGAAATGAATAATGTTGCCAAATGAATAATTTATACCTGCTTTTTTAAAATATGATGTTTATCATTGTTATACCTGCAGATTTCACTGCCATTGACGGTGTTCTGGTACTGATTGTTCAACTGGATATGCACTTAACTGCTTGCTCCATTCTGTGTGTCTGCTTGCTCCATTCTATAGAATTACATTTACTTATGTTTACTTTGATTTATTCTGTGTTATTTACAAAAGGACATTGCCTCATGAAGGAGAGTAAGCATAAATTGCAGAGTCCAGTAGCATTGTGAGATAGGTCACTGGGCATGTATATCAAGCTGGACATTATAATGGCATTAAAGAGAGAATTGTGCTCTTTTCTGAAAGGAAAGCGTTGAATTATATTGAAACGGTGTGTTAATTTAAAAAAAGGTTTAGCTTATTTGGCATTAATTAGTTTATTTGTTTCAGAAACAGAAAAACTGTTCTTGTATTGTTCTGTCCTCTTGTTGCGATGCCTTCTGCCACGTCCCCTTCAAGGTTCTCATCGCTGATTCTATTGTCTCTGCATATTGCAAAATACAATTACAGAAGAAGGTGCTCACACTGTTTTGCTGCAGCTGTTTCAAGTAAACAGCTCGATTGCATAGAAGAGGCTGTTCTCCACCCTGATGGATTTGGTTATAAGAATTTAATTCAAGCATAATTTATGTTTGTATCCTATACAATGGAGAAAATTTATATTAATTCCTCATTCAACCTAGTTAATTTACTGTGAGGTAAAAATAAATGAAGCTTTTTAAATTAAATGCAAAAATCCTTGGAAACTTGGTACATTATGAATGTTTTGCAAACTCGGCATCTTCAAGAATTAGGACAGTTTGATATGTTTGAATGACATTTAGCAATTTACCTATGATGTATTATATAGGCTGCTTGCAGCTCGGATATAAATGATATCTTGCCGTTTATTACTAAGGGTTTGAACTGCAAAGGGAAGCCCATTTTACTGGTATTTTACACAGATGTGGATGGATCATGGAAAGAGTGCTACATACAGTCTTGTATCTGGCCCCGAGGAACAGTATATTGGTTGTAGAGGTAACACCGTGTAGATTCATCAGCTGTGACAGTGGTGATGTATGAATAGGAATGGCCTTTATTCACTTTAGATTAGAAGAGGTAAACATAGCAAGACACACAACACTCTGATATGGACTGGGAGGGTCGATGTTGGTAGGATGTTTGGCAAGAGACGATAAAACCTGGTAGGAAGTCTCAGGATAAGGAGTCAGACGTTTTAGGCCCAAAATGAAGTTCTTTATTTCTCAAATTTGTAAACCTTCAGAATTTACCTCAGAAGATGGTCAGTCATTGAGTATATTCAAGACTTAAAATGATAGCTTGTTGGATACAAAAGGAATCAAATTATATACAGATCAGGCAGGAAAGGAAAGGATAATGGAACCAATCACCATAGCTTACTGAATGAAGGTAGCTTGAGTGACCATGTGATAAAATGCTACTCTTATTTATAATATTCTTATCATATGTATCACAATATGCACAGTTTCTGATCGTTGAGTTCTATAGATGACCTGAGGTGCTCTGGGTTAGAATGCTTTAACGAAGTACACAAATCTGTTCAGGCGATCTTAAAACATCATTGAGAATAAACTCTCAGTGGTAACCATCCAGCTTAAAGTATCCAACTATTTCCTAAAAATTCCAGAGTTTGTCTTTATGCAGCGGTTCAGTTTGTTCCTCGCTTCCAAGGAACTTCCTGGCATCTGTTCCATTTGTACATCACTTCTTGCAAGGAAGTTCCTGACATCTTGGAACTAAAGGTGAAAGTTGCCATTTGCTCCTTAGATCCAAGAGCTATCCGAACTGAAGGCAGCGTTACAGAATAAATAAAACAGATGTTTCTTGTCAGTCATCTCTTTTTATGCAACTAGAAAAGCCTGAATCTTGATTCTTATTCTAAGTTGAGGGGGAAATCCTCAATGCAGAAGTAAATGGCTAAAGGTTGATGAGTGAAGGGATCCCAAGTACGGAGTGCGAAGAATGCCAGGTAACACATTTTGGGTGTAAGACTTGTAAACTGGGATGCAATGAGTAAGAATGAACCAAGACATTTTTATTGAAGTTGGACTTGATTTTTGGAATCCTTTGTAATGTCCATAGTTAATCCATAAAATGTACAGAATATTTAACAAATTTTGAGTATGGTAAGAAATTGTGTACGGGCTTGGAGAATGTCGAGCAATAATTCACAGTGATGCTAAAAAGGATGAAGTGATTTTGCTGTAATTGATGGTAATAACTTGATTTATTTCCTGAGGTGGCATTAGACGCTCTGGTTAAGATGGTTACATAAAAGAATTAGTTGGGTAAATCGAGAGTGACTCTTCCCTTTGATACTGAATTCCAGTACAAGGAAATACATTAGGCAGCAATCATATATAACAATTGTGTCACAGCAAAATGTAACTTTCATTCTGTAACTGCCTGGCTTGGCCAAAACCCATCAGGTTTAGGGGATGGGCTGGATTATTTAAATAAGAGGAGGGAGTCTGTTTGCACAGGAAATGTAATTCCATGAAAGGAGAAAAGAAAAGACTGTACTCAACCCCAGTGGTAATGTTTTTTCAATAGCAATTCTTTCTTTTAGTCATCATTTATCCACCATTGCATCCTCCCCATAGGACTGCACCTCCACCATCTCGGGGAATAATTTTCATACACTTGCTGAAATGGGTAGAATGGCAAAAGCAGTTGACATACAACAGTGAATTTTCTATTACGGAAATGACCAGTTATTTGATCAGTAAGAGCATCAAGGATTAGATGAAAGTCCAGAAAATGGGGACTGACATTAAAATTATAATTCTACAATGGCTCACAAAATGTTGGAGCATGGGTCAAAGAATCAAGTCCTGTTCTCACTGGTTATTTTGGCTTTATGCACCAGCCCATGATTGATCTACCTAGTCAAATCTAGAATCAAAAGGAACTGCAGATGCTGGTTTAAACCGAAGATAGATACAAAATGCTGGAACAACTCAGAGGGACAGGGAACGTCTCTGAGGAGAAGGAATGGGAAATGTTTTGGTTCGACACTCTTTTTCATACTTTGACTGAAAAAGGGTCTCGACCCGAAACGTCACCCATTCCTTCTCTCCAGAGATGCTGCCTGTTCCTCCAAGTTACTCCAGCATTTTGTGTTCGTCTAGTCAAATTTAGAAATCTAGTCTGAAATATGTTCTGACTAGAAAATTGCGTGGGTTTATTGTGATGGCCTCTGTACCTCTGCTCCTTAGAGAAAGCTCTGTTTATTTAGTGACATTTCACAAAATTGAGATGCTCTGATACCTGGAAAGACAGATTCATTACGTACTTTGTACTGTCTAACTCGCAGTGCTTTTTCTGAAGCAAATTATAGCTAACTTTTATTCCATTATTTTGTTGTTACGCCAGGGTCAAGTAGAGAAATATCGTTGCAGTGGTGAACATCTTCCATACCCTATTGCAAGCAAGAAGGGTATTAATGCCAAGCCACTGTTACAGTATCAGACCAATTTATCGGCAATAGCTGTAATGGTGGAGAATAACAACACAATTGTCTTTTTGGGCAACACTATTGGAAACATTCATAAGGTAAGATTTAGTGAGACAAGTCCTGAAAAATTCATTGTTGTACAGGTAGTTTTGGAGCAATCATTTCCAAAACATGAATTGGATATAATACAAGTGATGAATTAAAGAACCGTATTTACCTTATATGGTCAATTTGATTATAACACAATTGGAAACTAGAAAACCACTTGGATGTTGCTAAGCCAATTTTAAAAAAGCTGTATTTAAACTGAAGAGAGAAAAAAACTATAATCATAGGTTAAAGTAACAGCTGATGTACAGTAACAGGTTGCCTTTAATACTTTTAATGCATAGAAAATCATCTTTAATACATAAAACTACGTAATACTTTAATACATCAAGCAAAACCGAGGAAAGGATGAGCCAAAAAGACAACAAGACCAAGCTCGACTAACTGGAGAATGAAAAAGTCTGCAGTATTTGATAGCAACTGGATTTTGCTACCATGCAAGAGCAGTCAAAGCAAAACTAAAAATTACGTCATGGTTAGACTACATAGTGGATACCGAGGTGATCCATGCTGGTGGTGTCTATGGTGGATCGTTGTCCTTCCAGCTGTTTAACAGCCTGTCTACCTAGTCCGAAAAAGTGTCTCGACCCAAAATGTCACCTATTCCTTCTCTCCAGAGATGCTGCCTGTCCCGCTGAGTTACTCCAGATATTTGATTCTACCTAGTTTTGATTAATACTTTTTATCTTTTTAAACTTTTGTAATATGAACACTTCTATAAATGTAAAAATCTAGATTTAAAAAGTTTTAGACTTGCTGGTTCACCGCACTGCCGTGTACCATCACAAGAAAAAGCACCGCTTGCTAGTGTACAGAGACACATCCTGTTGAAAGGTTTAAGGGCCTGTCCCACTTAGGCCATTTTAAGGCGACTGCCGGCGACTAGGCTGTCACCGAACGTTCGCCGGGGTGTCGCGGGGATGATCGTGAGGAGTCTTCCAATGATCGTAGTGGATCTCGGCGCGTCACTGAGAAATCAAACGGTTTGAAATCTCTCAGCGACAGCTGGCTTGTCGCCAGGTATCGTTGCTTATTGCGGTCACTGTCGCCTGCTGTCCCCGGGTTTGATAGGTTCTCTTAGATACATTTAGAAGCACATAATATTAAAATAAGTAAAGTAATTTCAAAATACTATAAAATGCTTGTGTTTAACCAATTTATTTACCGTCAGGACATTTGACAGGTAGATTGGAGGCAACAGTTTGACGGTCAGGTAAGGGTGGGAATTTTCGCGATATTTTTGGCCTCAGTCATTACATTTAAAGTGAGCTCCAAACCCAGTTATGCAACCCAGAAACCAGATATACACCTCCCTTACATATTCAAAGAATGCCCTCATACTTTTCACAAAAATCCATTGAACCACTTTTTAAATTATTATTTTTTAATACAGCTAGTAGTAAACTGGAAGTAAATCCAGTTTATTCCTTGTTACAGTGAAGCTTGGTTTTTAAGTAACCCATACAAGGTGTTATAGTTCAAAACTCTCAAGTACTTACCGACTTGTCAGTGATTTCAGCGAAAACCAGGACGCCGGAGAAGCGTGGGAATTTTCGCGGTTTCAGAAGACGATGTAATCTCGACCTGACTCGGCTTGTCGTGGTCATTGTCGTCGGTTAAAAGAAAAGTTTGGCGATCTGCTACGACTTTGACAGTCGCCGGCAGTCGACAAAAAGATCGCCTAAGTGGGACAGGCCCTTTAGTCTGTCATCAGAATTCCTCATTAAACTATGTCAAAAGTAGCTGATGTGAATATGAAGACTGATGCCCAGTTGCAGGTGATCATAGATTTTGAGAGTTTTTTCATGGAGTTATTTAAAAATGTAAATGTTTCTATAAGTTTTGGGAAGATGCAAAGGGGAATTAGATAGGAAGAATAAGATGAACAATTATATAATATACTAGACCAAGTGGACCCGTTGGGCCTAAACCGCTCCTGCATTGGTGCAGCACCCTATCCTCCCCCCCCCTCCCCCTCCCTTCCCCCTTCCCCCTCCCCCTCTCCTCCCCCTCTCCCCCCCTCCCCTCCCACCCCCCTCCATCCTCCCCCCACTCCATCCCCCTCAACCCCCCCTTATCCTCCCCCCAGCCACCCTAGGAGATAGATTTAAACTTTAAAATGTGCATGACTAAAAATATAACACTGATTTCAATGAAACTTCTTCCATTAGCACCAAGGGGACGACGGTGAGTAAGGTGGGCCTAAAATTGTCGCGCTATCGTGTACCGTTTTGGCTGTAGTTCAGGAACAAACAAACAAACAAACGAGTGTTTTAGTATATAGATGAAGTTTACATTCTAGCAGTAATCATACAGAAGGAACAATGGTGTAATCATGTAACAGTTTCCTTTCATTAATTGTAAGTACAATAAATTCTGAATAAAGGAGGCACATGGAACTGGAGCTGCTGGAATCTTTAGCAAAACACAAAGTCCTGGAGAAACTCATAGGATCAGGCAACATCTGTGGGGAGAATGGATAGGCGATGTTTCGGGTTGTGACCCTTCTTTAGACTAATTCTAGTATGCTGGGAAAGGGAGGTGGGGGCGGGACAAAATCTGGCAGGCAATAAGTGGATACAAATGAGGGAATTTGAATGGCAGATGGAAGGAGTAAGTGACAAAGGCTAGAGGTTGAAATGAGACAATAGGTTGTCTGATAAGGATAAAAGAAGAGGAGTAAAATGTAAAACCAGAGAGGGATATGGGTTGAAGGGGAAAGGAGGGAATACACGAGAGACTCGGGGAAACAAGTGTATGGAGGGGAAAGGAGCAGGGTGAGTGAGGGGTGGGGAAATAATGGGAGAAATGGGTGCGCACCAGAATGGGCAGGAGGGTCACGGGAAAGAGAGTGAATGGGGGAGGTATTACTTAAAATTGGAGGATTCTGCGTTCGTACCGTTGAATAATCTATTTTGTGATTATTCTTTCGAAAGAGCTGCAAAATGCCTTGGGGAGTGATGCTGGTGTGTGACTTAGACTGATGTGAAATATGCATGAGAGTGTTTAATAAAATTATTAAAATGTAGTATTTACTATTCAAAATACTGAATGACATGCGTATTTTCATGTTTGTTCATATTTTCCCAAACATGAAGCAAAAGAGTGTCAAATACAGTTTTATCATTTGAAACCTGAATGTGTTTTTTTAGTTTATTGAAAACGAGAAAAGTATTTTAAATCCAAGATTGGTGTTTTCAAAAAATGTCCCTTAAATAAGGGAGCAACTTGTATATTACTGCAAATTATTCATTAGGTTTTACGGTAAACATATGGGTATGTCTTTTTCTTTCAGTGCAATGACAAATGTTCACTATTCAACAGGTTTTTCTGGACAACACGGCAGAAGAATATCAAACTATTTTTATGAATTTAAGCAGCGAAGTGAATAGTGACCTTGTTTTTGATGCAAAAAAGGATCACCTGTATGTGGTGACAGGTAAAAAGGTAATGCATCATTTTAATGTGTTTTTTTCTAATTTAGATCTAAAGATGAGTCTTAAAACACTGTGCATTGTCATATTAATGCCCAAATCACAGTACCTTTCGGTACCTTTCGGCATCAACTAATAATGCATCTTTCTTTCGTACCTAACCAGATATTGTAGCATGTGCCGGTTACACAATGCAGAAAGCAAGTTATTCATTTCAGAGACAGGCAAATTGTGGATTTTGTTACAATTTATCTGAGGGATATTTTTGAGACAAATTTTCAATCGGAAGCAACTTGTTCTGGCTTTGTTATTTTAAAATAAATTCTGCCAGTGCCCTATGTTGTAAAATTCCTATCAAAAATGGGAGGCATGGCCAGAGATAATTGTGAACTTTTAGCAAAAAGACACAGCACTCCAAAGACGTACAGGTATGTAGGTTAATTGGCTGGGTAAATGTAAAAATGTAAAAATTGTCCCTAGTGGGCGTAGGATAGTGTTAATGTACGGGGATCGTTGGGTGGCACGGACTTGGTGGGCCGAAAAGGCCTGTTTCCGGCTGTATATATATGATATGATATGATAAATATTTAAACACAAGACTTCATCTTTGGGGATGTGTGAGGAAACCTGAGCACTCAAGGGAAGCACATGTGGTTACAGAAAGAATGTGCAAACTCCAAACAGCAAACAAGGTCAGGGTTGAACCCAGATACCTGGAGCTACAGTATGAGGCAGCAGCTCTAAATCCTCTGCCACTACGCTGCCTGCTGAAATGAATGGAGTTAGTGAACCTGCCTGAGTTTAACCTGACACAGATTTAGTGAGCAGCTTTCCCAGAATAACAGCTGAGAAGCTGGCTCTCTGTCAATGTACTGTACGACTTTTACATTTGTGCATGCCTAAACAAGTGTCTTAAAATGACTGACATGGGGAATCGAGGCTAGCACATTGTTTTAGAGTATAGAACATAGAATAGTACAGCACAGGAATAGGCCCTTCAGCCCACAATTTCTGTGCCAAACATGATGTCTTCAAAACACCAGGCATGATTTCCGGAGGGCATACCTTGTCATACAAAGGCAGCAATTAAGTGAAATCTATTCAATATGTTGATTTTTTTTGTACCTGTGGAGTGCATTTGTTGTGAAACAGTACAAAATAAAGACATGCCATACATAGTTGCAGTCGGTTTGAATTAAAGAAAAAATGTTAAATTACTTCACTTTCTGTATTTCAAAATGTGCATACTATAAGTTTTATTTTGGTAAAAACATGTCTTACAGATCACGCGTCTACCTGTACAGGAATGCACCAACTCCAAAACTTGTGATTCATGCATTGCATCTAAAGATCCTTATTGCGGTTGGTGTGCAGCAGAGAGTGTGTAAGTCTAGTTGATTGTGGAGTTTGCCCTTGATAGTGTCAGGAGTAGTCAATCTGTGGAACAGACTTCCCAGTAAGATGCGGAAGCAGTCGGAAGTAATTGGTTCAGGTCAAATCCTTTTCTCACTTGAAGGGCAAGTACCTGCAAGGAGTGGCTTGTTTCACTCTATTTTCATGTAAATAAATATTACATGACAACTTCTGATAAAGCACTCTCTTGGCACATGTGAATGTTAATTTAGGATGAAACTTGCTTAGAAAATGTTAATGAAGAGTGTAGACTTTTATGTGCTGCTTCAGTAGCACTTGGTGGACAAACTCATTCTTTGCTGTTATCAGGGCACGCTTCCCCTGTACTTTATACCTTAAATCATTGTCAAACATTTTCTCAATGTCCATTTTTACTTTCATCGTCCCTTCTCTTCCTTTTGTTGCATTTCTTTTGTCAAAGTTTACATTTGAAACATTAACTCAGCTGTGTGGACACCTGTTGACCAGATGTATTTTTCCAGGACTGTTTTTGTTTTAGTTGTTCCAGAATCAGGATTTATTTTGCTTTATTTTTATCCAGTCCCCTTTTGAAGGACTTCATGGAATCAACATTCTTGCAAATTCTATTTCACTAATATGTGGTGTGCCAGCCAGAGATGGGAAAACATTTTCTTCCCAACATTCTGCCTTAGCTGAGGCTTAGTTTTTATTTTTAGTTTATAAACTTAAAATTAAGCTGCCTGCTTACATCTGCTTTATCATAGCCACAAAAATTCAGAAATGCTGCCCCTTTTAATTCAGCTTTTCTGGAATGATGAGTGCATGGGCTGGGAGTCTGTGGTCCTTATTGTTGTCTTTATGAATCAATTTTGATATCCCCTCGTGCCCAGTAAATTCTTTGCCTTACATTTTGAATTGTTGAATAAAGACACACTTAACTAACTGATAACCGGTACTAGCATATTTGCAGTTTCATGTTTTTAATTTGCATTCTGTTTTCAGGGCATCAATGACACAATATTTAAAATTAATTTCTTTACAGAATTTGCTGTCAAATGGACTCTGAAGGAAACTCTCAAAATTTAACAGAGGAAATGTTCACAATTAATAATATTTGTATATATTGGAAATAAAATATTTATTCTTTTGAATATTTGATATCTATATGTCCATAAATGGCTGAGTCATGTGCAGCTATTTAACCTAAATGCCAGATTATTTTTTTAATAGGGAAAACCATCACCTGCAGTACCAAGGGTGAGGAAATTAAAGGAGATAAATGTTTAGACACATGCTACAGACTGCCAGAGAATATAAGTGACAAAGGTTCAAGGGAGAATGTTTTCCTAGTTTTAAAGCCCTCAGTCTTGATTCCAGCATGGCAAATCTTTTAAGATGACTGAATTCATAGCACATCATAACAAATAGTATTTCCATTCATGAATACACGAATTACGAGCAAGTGTAGCCAACTTGGCTCCTCGAGCCTCTTCTGTCATTCATTAAGATCATGACTTCATGATTAATTTGATTTAATCCTCAATTCCACATTCCTATCTACCTACATTAATCTCATATCCCTTTATCTATGTGCTTCTGTTTTAAAAATATTTAAACACTACTCCAACCAGCCTTTGAAGAAGGTTTCCAAAATCTTATTAACCTTTGAGGAATTTTTTTTGCTTCATATTTGTCGTAAACAGATGGCCCCTTTTTCATAGTGACCACAGTTTTAGATTCTCCCATGAGAGGAAACAACCTTTCTACATCCACCCGGTCAAAATCTCTAAAATCTTGCAAATTCCAATCACATCCCCTCTCAATCTTCTAACCATTAGTGGATACATCTAGCCTATCTAATATGCCCTTGTAAGGCAACCTACCCACTCCAGGTATTAGTCTAGTAAATATTATATGAACTCCCTTGAATAAGGAGACCAGTACTTTTATGTATTTCAAATGCAGTGTTGCCAAGACCATATATAGCCAAAGCATTTCAGTATGTGTTTAGACCAATGGATGAACCAATGTCTATCACATGTCTTATCAGATGTTCAAGGAAGTCGGACTGTCCCAAAGCTGGTGAAAAAGACCATTGGCTGTGGAGTCTGGACAAAAGATGTGTGACAGTTATTAGTGCTTTTCCTCAGAATATGAGTCGAAATGAAGAAGGCCGGGTATGCATCATTGTTTGTAGTTCAAAGTTTTACTGTTGGGTTAGTGGTTCTGAGGTAACGATTAATACTATCAATCTGTTTGTGTGATTGCATTAAAAATTCCAAATGTTATATTTCTAAATTAATACCGAGAATGCTTGATCGCTGTCCATATTTCCTGTGATAATTTTTTGGTGATAATTAGACTATTACACTAAATAAAATTGTAACAATAATGAATATATTTTTGAACAATGCATTTATTCTGATCATCTATTGGACATAGTTGCTATTCCTTCAAATAATTTTGCATATGTTTTTCATATGTTTATGACTTTAAAATGTGGTTTGCAATTAACAGCCAATAATGCCTGAATTAAAATTAAGGAATTCTGTTTTGATATTTATGTATTAGGATAACAACTCAATTTATAAATCATGCAAAATAATTTTAATGTAATAATTTAATAAATAATTTGTCTTTTTAATAAAATCAGGTACAACTGAAAGTTGACCCGTTCCCTGCTTTATCAAGCAATGACACCATTGAGTGTTTTTTCAATAATATTAAGAGTGTTGAAACAAGCTACACAACAGATTCTGTTACCTGTCAGTCTCCACCTGTGAGTGAAATTACTGCTACACCTCCAGGTCAAGGTGAGTTCTCACACTGAAGGATATATTTGTTGAAGAAACCTCCCTAATAAAAATATGTTTGGGACATTATAATTCTGAATTTGGATATAATAAAGACATATTACCAAGGCTGATCTTTTAAAAAAATGTAAAGCTTATTAAATTTACCCTTGGTAGACACAAAATGCTGGAGTAACTCAGTGGGTCAGGCAGCATCTCAGGAGAGAAGGAATGGGTGACGTTTCGGGTCGAGATCCTTCTTTTCCTACACATTAAATTTACCCTAAACTTGTTTCAATGAAGTTATAAAGAAATGTCTACAGCTAATGTACTATGAAGCAGTTGTGAAAGATAGGTCTTTGTTTTTCGTTTAGGCACACAATTAAATGCTTAGATCCTTGCTAAGTTGCAAGACCATGCAACAGAAGCTCAATGCCACGATACTGAAAATGAACTCTGGCTTGCTTCGCCAACCTGTTTTTAAAACTCCTGTCTGAGTTAGTACTCAGATATTAGTGAACCATTGTTACTTGTACTTAATTCTATCGTACAATTAACATAACAGAGGAAATCAAATGTGTTTTTTTAAACTGAATGCTACGATAGCAATATATATATGATGATAGCAGAATGTACTGAAAATTTTATTTGTCACATTTGTTACATGAGCAAAAATTACAGGAGCTGCCATTGTTAGAGTACAAAGTATTTTTTTTGAAAATTCATTCTTGATATGTAGAAATAGATTAGAATTTTGATTGGGGTACTTCATCAGTTTAACGTCTCTATTTTTGCTAATCAGTCTATATTCCATTCCCTTTTGCTATTTCAATTTAGATTGCATTTACTCTTGTCCTTATTGTTCCCATTGATTATGTAAAGCTTCTGAACTTTGGTCGATTCCTCAATGAGCCTGTCCATTGAGATGTCACCTAAACTTTAGTAGCGAAATGTTCAATGGTTTAAACCTTGAACTGAAACACCCAACTCATGATATTTGATTCCCTCTATTGTCTCATAAAACATTATTCTTCTCTCCAACTTAAAAGCAAGGTTGCGGATTGTTGTCATGACATTGTTTTTTTCAATGCAGAGCTTGACATACAATTGAATGTGTTCTTTTCTTTGTAGATTATGCTGATGTTGAAGTAAAACTGATGTATGTGAGCAGAGGGAAAGAAGTAGCTTTCACAAGAATACGTTATTCATTTTATGACTGCAATGCTGCCATAAAATTGTTTCCCAATATTCCGTAAGCAATTTTTCTTTCAAACATGATTGACAGCACCAGTTAAGATATCTGTATTATTTTAAAGGAATCTGTCAGGTGTGCATTATTATTTCATTCAACATTATGTGTTTAAGGGAATACTAGATGTTTAACCTTGACGCTTGTTGGAAAAATACTGTTACTATCAAGTATTTATTTGCTTTTCCGTTCTTTCTTGCCCATTTAGTTTTGCAAGTTGCAACTGAGGATTGAGTGCAGGAAGGAGGGAGGGCTGTCAAGTCAAGTCAAGTTTATTTGTCACATACACCTGTGGGGGAATTAGAAAGAAATGAGTAACTGTCAGTAGTCCTTTAATAAAAATAAATAAATATTCAGTTTGAAGTTTGATACCTCGCATACAAGTTGATGGCTGTCTTTGGTAACGATAATTGGTTACTTGTCAATTTTTCATCAGAAGTACTGGTATTGATTCAGACTTCTAACCAAATTGATTACATCCTTGTCAGTAAATAATATATTGAAAGACTTTAGAAAAGTAGGTATATTAATTATAGAATGGTACTTGGCCACTGTTGCAGATTTGTAACATCATTATGAAGGAACATGCTTTAGTCACGAAACCTGGTTAATTTGGTATACAGCATTCATTTATTTTCATTGGTTCTTCAAAAGGGTAAATATTCCTTTCAGTTTATTTTCGGAGATGGGGGGGGTGGCAATGTCAACACTTATTGTTCATGCATGGTTCCTTTGAAAGAAGGAGACAAAATTAAGAGTCAACCATATTGCTCAATTTCAGTTCATCTGTAATTTCATATTGTTGTAACAATGTGACAATGTTTGCTAAGATATTATTTTTCCATGTAATGCTGATTAATCTCAATTGCCATATGGTGACAATTGAATTTAATATTCCTTATATTTTACTGTTGAAGCCTCAGACTAGGAAACAATAATTTTAACCAGGGACTTGATCATTGTTGTGATGCAGTAATAAACATGCGCATGTTTACTGTGTAGGTGCGATTCCTGTGTGGGGAGCAGGTGGACCTGTAATTGGGATATTTCAGAACACAAATGTAAAGATGGTATTGGCAATGCCGACCAATCAAATATTATTCAAAGTAAAATGGTAAGAATTGCTTTATTGTCCAAAATACTGTGAGGTCAGGTGAAAACAACAAAATGTGCACATCAATCAAAGTAATATTTGACCAACTGATAATAAAGTCTGTAATTTGAGACACAATGGAATCCTGTCCTGGTAAACAGGGATATATAGCAAAATGTTAAATATCCCCAGTGAACTACAAGGCAACATTATTAAATAGATCTGTAATAAGAGATGTGTGTCCAGCAAATTCCCAGCATTAGCTTTTCATTGCTTTGCACCAAAACCACACACTGTTAAGAGTTTTATATGCTAACTCTGATCAGATCTGGTTACTTGCCACATATTTCATGAAAACACTAATGTTTTCTTATTGCAGTTGAATACTTGCAGATATTCCTAATGAACAGGTTCTGGATATAGCAGAAATTTTATGGTATAGAGAAATAACTAAAATAATTTTGTAAAATTAGGAAAATACGTTGGGGGAAATATAATGTACTATCTTTGTTTTATAGTTTGGGAATGTCTGGCATGTAGGCAATTTCCTCTGCACTGTATGTTAATATTTAAAAATATATCATCTATGTTCTGCCTATTAATTTTCTTCATTCTAAATTCAAGTGCCTGATTTAAAACAGAACTGTAAATTTGACTCTAAAATTGAGACTACGCAATAGTGGTGCTACAGTGCAACTATTGGCTTCTGGGTGGGATTACAGCATTTGAGAATAATGCATTCACAAAGTTTTTTTAAAAATGCAAATATTGAATTTAAATAAAAATATTAGGAATGATACATTGAGGTAGCAACTGAATTACAACTGTGCACTTTGATCCAATTATCTCTCCTGCCTTTGACCTTGCTGTATTTACAATCACGTTGATCTTGCATATTTGTCTTTCCATATTTAATGCCACGGGAGATTGCATCATGCTTAAACTATTTATGATTCCAAGTGAAGTGCTTATTTAAAGAATTTTAAAAAAGAAATTATATATACACCAATTGCATGGAGTTGAATGGATGCCTTCTCATCTAATGACATTAATCCATAGTGGTGTGAGCTGGCAATCTTCTGGTCACTTGAACAAAATCATTGCTTATGTGTGAGCTGAGAAAGTGAGTGCTGACGGTCAATTTGATCTTGAAGAAGGATAAAAATTAGCATGGTTCTGAGAAGCAAGCCACAGCTTTCAGAGTTCAATGAAGTTGTAAAACTTGCTGATACCCTGCTGAGTCCACTGAATTTCCCTCCTTTAATTGTTATTACTTTGTTTGAAACTCACGAAAACCTGAAGCTTCCTGCTCTCTTTTTGTGAGGGCTGGTATGTCACTCCTTGCCCTGAGGCTTGCTTTTTTTCTCCTGGCATTATGTTTTTCCCAAGTGGAAAAGGGACTGAAAATTGATGAGTGGTTCTTAAAAGAAATAAATGGAACTGTGAGAATTATGCACAGTATATCTGCTTGGAGTAAGAGAAAAGCACAATGGCAAGGCATTGAAGAGATGATGATCAAGAATCACAAATTTTAGCAGGTAGGTGCAGCAAGTGGTTTGGAAGGCCATAGGCATGTTGGTCTTTATTGCAGGGTTGGAGTTCAAAAATGGGGAAGTATGTTACCATTGTACAGAGTGCTGCTGAGCCATACCTGGAGTACAGACACAGTTTTGGTTCCTGTCTGTAAGCAAAGCATACACTGACATTTGCAGCGGTTCAAAGGAGCTTCACTTTGATCATTCCTGGGATGAGGCTTGTTCCAACAAAAAAAAGATTTTTTTGAAGCTTAGAAGAACACATGATAATATTATTGAATTATGTAAGGGCCTTAGGGGGCATGACAAGGCAGATGTTGAAATATATCTGCAAATTGTAGAAGTTACGAGGTTAGGGGCGTTTATTTAAATGATGTCATAGAGTTATAGATTGATACAGTGCGGAAACAGGCCCTTCGGCCCAACTCGCCCACCACGGCCAACAATGTCCCAGCTACCCTAATCCCACTTGCCTGCGCTTGGTCCATAACCCTCCAAACCTGTCGTACCCATGTACCTGTCTAACTGTTTCTTAAACAATGGGATAGTCCCAGCCTCAACTACTTCCTCTAGCAGCTTGTTCCATACACCCACCACCCTCTGTGTGAATCTATGTCCTCTGGTCCTCAATTCCCCTACTCTGGGTAAAAGACTGTGCATCTACCTGATATATTCCTCTCATGATTTTGTGTGTGGAAACTTTTCAGAGGATGGTGAATTTTTGGTTGTGGAAGTCAGGATGTTGGGGATATTTAAAGGGGAAGTAGATAAACTTTTGAAAGAAGGTAATTGAAGGGTATGGAGAACTGAAGCCAATGGAGAAAGCCAATGGAATGTTGGCCTTCGTAACAAGAGGGGTTGAGTATAGGAGCAAAGAGGTCCTTCTACAGTTGTACCGGGCCCTGGTGAGACCGCACCTGGAGTACTGTGTGCAGTTTTGGTCTCCAAATTTGAGGAAGGATGTTCTTGCTATGGAGGGCGTGCAGCGTAGGTTCACTAGGTTAATTCCCGGAATGGCGGGACTGTCGTATGTTGAAAGGCTGGAGCGATTGGGCTTGTATACACTGGAATTTAGAAGGATGAGGGGGGATCTTATTGAAACATATAAGATAATTAGGGGATTGGACACATTAGAGGCAGATAACATGTTCCCAATGTTGGGGGAGTCCAGAACAAGGGGCCACAGTTTGAGAATAAGGGGTAGGCCATTTAGAACGGAGATGAGGAAGAACTTTTTCAGTCAGAGAGTGGTGAAGGTGTGGAATTCTCTGCCTCAGAGGGCAGTGGAGGCCAGTTCGTTGGATGCTTTCAAGAGAGAGCTGGATAGAGCTCTTAAGGATAGCGGAGTGAGGGGGTATGGGGAGAAGGCAGGAACGGGGTACTGATTGAGAGTGATCAGCCATGATCGCATTGAATGGCGGTGCTGGCTCGAAGGGCTGAATGGCCTACTCCTGCACCTATTGTCTATTGTCTATTGTCTATTGTCTGACATGGAGGAGGAGATGAAAACTGAGGCAAACCAGCCATGATCACATTGAGTAGTGTGCTGCTGGTAAGGGGCCACCTGGCCTATTCCTCCTGTTTTCTTAAATGTAACGGTGTGTGGAAGATAAACTTGAGAATGGAATATTAGGAGCAACTTCTCCCTATTTTCCATTCATAGTTTGAATTCCACACAATGGACTATTCAAACATGATTTTAAAAAAAGGAGACTACTCAGCCCCACGGGTGTAAGGGTGTATGACGAGGATAGTGCTGGTATGAGAAGGAAAAGTTATAGATGTTTGATATATTGAACTAGTTATGTTATATTTAAGAATAAGGGGTGGGCCATTTAGAATGGAGATGAGGAAAAACTTTTTCACTCAGAGAGTTGTAAATCTGTGGAATTCTCTGCCTCAGAAGGCAGTGTAGGCCAATTCTCTGAATGCTTTCAAGAGAGAGTTAGATAGAGCTCTTAATGATAGCAGAGTCAGGGAGAGGGCAGGAACGGGGTACTGATTGTGGATGATCAGCCATGATCACATTGAATGGCGGTGCTGGCTTGAAGGGCCGAATGGCCTACTCCTGCACCTTTTGTCTATTGTCTATTTTACACATAGTTGTTGCAGTAATATGCGATGGAGGAAAAGTAACTATTGAGTGTGGCAAAGGAGTGGGTAAAAGGTGTATTGTGTAGGCAGTCTATCAATCACTGCAATAAAGGCCCGGGTCATGCTAGTCATAGAATGATACAGTGTGGAAACAGGTCCTTCGGCTCAACTTGCCCACACTGGCCAACATATCCCAGCTACACTAGTCCCACCTGCCTGCGTTTGGTCCATATCCCACCAAACCTGTCCTATCCACGTAACAGGTCTTGCACAGGTAATACTATGAGGCTTGCCAACATCATTTCCCAGCCCAAGGGCCAAAGATATAAGACTTGAGCTATTTATTGCATATGTGGATGATGTGTTGTATAAGTCAGTTCCAATGAGAAGGACCACAACAACCCCATCTATATTGTGCAAGTGTCTTTCGTAAACCAAAATATGTATCTGTTGTGTACATTTTAATTTATTCTTTATGGTCTATATAGTCTCAAAAACTTACTGAATACTCGAATATGAACTTGCATCAGAATTGGGAAACCAGTTTTAAGATGCACAAAGGGGAGAAGGGAATAGCTCTGAGAGTGGGGTTAAGAAGGAAAGATAGATCATCCATGATTGCATTGAAGAGAAGACTAGATGGGCCAAATGGCCTAATACTGCTCTTATAACTTATGAACTTATGAAAAGAAAACATTGGATGAAAGTTCCCCATAATACCTATTTTAGGCAGCTGGGTAGGGGGGAAATTCCACATTTTGCTTCACCTGATTAAATCTTTGTTTTATGTTAGATTGTAAATACTCTTTATAAAGTGGAATCTGACTGCTTCCAGTTCCTTGTTTTTTCATTAATTAATCTAAATGAAGCTTGCTGCAGTAAGGGTGGTTCAGATTCTCCCCCAATTAAAAAAGCACTATCAATGTGTGAGAAATTTTAAATGAATAGAACTGAAGGGAAGTTTAATTGGAAGTTAACATTTTGGTCAGGGACCCTTCCTCAGGGCCTGGTCAGCATTTCTGTATTTGTTACCGATTCCAGCTTGTGTGGTTTTATTTGTTTTCAAGTTGTTAAATTGATGATTTGTCATAAAAGTAGTATTTTGCATGTAAGTCATTAAAGTTATTGTTTGTTTCTAGGCTCAAATGTGTCCACAATTTGGAAATCCTTCACCACTGTTCATACCAGTGGATGTATCGAATAGCATTGCATATGAAGGGAAAAATCTTGATTTCTATAAGGTAAGTCTAAACATAGAACAGAACAGGACAGCACAGGAACAGGCCCTTTGGCTCACAATATCTGTGCCAAACATGAATCCAAAGCCAACTCTTATCTGCCTGCACTTAATCCATATTCCTCCATTCACTGCATATCTAAAAATCTCTTAATGTGCTTATCTAAAAGTCTTTCAAATGCCACTATTCTATCTGCCTCCACCACCAACCCTGGCATTGTGCCCCAGGCACTCACCAATCTTGTGTAAAAAAACAAAACTTGTCCCACACATCTCCTTTAAACTTTGCCCCTCTCATGTTAAAGCTATGCCCTCTAATATTTGATATTACCATCCTGGGAGAAAAGTTATGATTGTTTACTTTATTTATGCCTCATAATTTCATATGCTTCTATCAGGTCTTTTCTCAACTTCTCGCATTCCAGAGAAAACAATTCAAGTCTGTCCAACCTCTTTCTGCAGCTAATACCCCTAATCTAGGTATCATTCTGGTAAACCATCTATCTCTACACCCTCTCCAAAGCCTCCTCATCCTTTCTGTAATGGCACAACCTGAACTGCGCTCTAACCAATGTGCTCTAACCAAAGTTCTATAAATCTGCATCATGACTGTGACTCTTATACTCAATGCCCCGACCAGTGAAGGCAGGCAAAGTTATGCCTCCTTTATCACTCTATCTACTCCATACAAGTTATGGAGTTGGACACCAAGACCCCTGTGCACAATGCTGTTCAGGGTCATGCCTTTAATTGTACATTTTCCCCTTGCATTCAACCTCCCAAAGTGCAACACCTTGCACTTGCTCAAATTAAACACCATCTGTCATTCTCCACCTATTTCTGGAACTAATCTACATCCTGCTATATAATTTGACAGTCAACCACAAAGTCCGCGATCCCAGCAATCTTGGTGGTGTCACCTGCAAACTTGCCAACAAACCCGTCTATCTTTATTTCCAAATCATATATATATATATCACAAACAACAGAGGTACCAGCACAGATCTCTGCAGAAATCCACTGGTCTCAGACGTCCAGCCTTATTATCATCTTTCCACTAAAACCCTCTGTCTTCTTTCAGTGTGCCAGTTCTGAATCCATACCCTAATCATAGTAATCATAATCGTAATTTATTAGCCAAGTATGTTTTGCAACATTCGAGGAATTTGATTTGCCATACAGTCATACCAAAAAAGCAACAAGACACACAACTACATAAAAAGTTGATATAAACATCCACCACTGTGACTCCTCCCCATTCCCCACTGTGATGGAAGGCAAGAATGTCTTGTCTTCTTTCCTCCTTTTCTCTCTCGGAGTTGAACCATCTGCAGGGGAGGGAGGGGGGTGCGGGGTACAGACTTCGTCTAGTGCCTTACTAAAACCCATGTAGACAACATCCAGTGCCCTACCCTCATTGATCACCTTCGTCATCTCCTCAAAAAACTCAGTCACATTAGTAAGGCAAGATCTGCTGTGCATAAACCATGCTGGCTGTCCCTAATTAATCAATTCACTTTTCATATGTTTGCTGCATACAGGAGAATCTGTTGAAACTAGTGATTACTGTCGATTCCAAAGAATACACCTATGATGCCATGAAAACATCATTAAATATGTTTTCCAGTGATAGGATTAAGGTTAGTAATTCAACTGAATGTGCTTCTTACTGTGTTATATGATTTACTTTGGGTATATTTTTAAAGCTTGCAGCTAATAATGGCATTAAGAACCCCACAACCCCTTGGGTGGATTCATTACTTTTGCAATATCATGTATGTAATGATTAGTTCTTACAAACAAAGTCTTCCTTCTGCCATGCCATTACCGACCATCAAGTGTTCATCTGTACTAATTCCATTTACCAGCACTTATTTCATAGCCTGTTCTGCCTGACCATTCATGTGCCTGTGCAGGTACTTTTATATGTTGTGTGAGTATCTGTCTCTTCCACCTCCGTAGTTAATGCGTTACAGATTGCAACCACTCCAATCCCTTCTTGCCCCTTGCCTTAAACATTTGCCCTCTGGTTGTGGACTTGGGGAAACATTCCTCGATATCCAATTTACCTATGTCCCTCATAATTTTGGATACAGGCAATCTGTTCATAACCTGAACTATTTGCGAATCGGAATTGAACAGAAACAGAGTGTGGGAGAATATCATAGCAACAGGTTTGACGGGAGAGTAAGCAGGCATGGGAAGCAGCCAGTCTCTCTGACTAAGTAAGTCTGTTCTGTGCTTCCAGCTTAGATTTTTCAAACCACCCATGTCCTCTGGAACAATGCACAGATTATCCTTTTCCCTGGTTAACTTCTCACTCCTATAACTGTTAAAGGATTTTCCTTAATCTCATGTGAAACATATTTCCTCGCACCTCTTTGTGCCTTTAATTTAGTTTTTAAGTAGTCCCTGCATATTTTCTCTGAAAGACCTTACCTGTTTACAATGCTCCACATGCTTCCTTTTTAAAAAATCAAGCCCTCTATATTTATGACATACAGGATTCTCTGGACTTGCCTTCCCTACCTTTCAGCTTCACAGGAACACGTTGGCTCAGAACACTCATTATTTCACTGTTAGAAGACTACGACTTGCTGGATGGAGATTTGCCTACAAGTAGCATCTCCCAGGTTCTGCTTAATGATAGTGAAATCATGTGTTCAGCACTTTACTTTCTGGACAACACTTGAACATAGAAAAACTAAGAAAAATAGGTGCAGGAGTAGGCCATTCGGCCCTCCAAGCCAGCATATGATCGTGACTGATCATCTAAAATCTGTACCCCGTTCCTGCTTTTTCCCCTTATCCCATGATTCCTTTAGCCCTAAGAGCTAAATCTAACTCTCTCTTGAAAACATCCAGAGAATTGGCCTCCACTGTCTTCTGTGGCAGAGAATTCCACAGATTCCCTACTCTCTGGGTGAAGAAGTTTTTCCTCATCTCAGACCTAAATGGCCTACCCCTTAAACTGTGACCCCTGGTTCTGGACTCCCTCAACATCGGGAATTTTTTTCCTGCATCTAGCCTGTCCAATCCTTTAAGAGCCTTTAGCATCTTTAATCTTTAATCTTTAATCTTTAGCATCTTTAGGATGCACCATAGAGAGCATCCTAACGCATGGCATCCCTGTGTGGTACCTCAGCTGCACGGAGGCAGAAAGGAAAGCTCTACAGCGGGTAGTCCATAGAGCTCAGAGGGCCATCGGAACACAGCTACCAGACTTGGAGGGCATCTACAACACACGATGCCTCAGTAAAGCCACCAGCATCCACAAAGACTCTTCACACTCCTGCAACAGTCTGTTCGAACTCCTTCCATCAGGCAGACGATACAAGGCCTTCTACGCCCGCACCTCCAGACTCAGGAACAGCTTCATCCCCAGGGCCATAGCTGCTATGAACCGGTCCTGCTGAGCCGGATGGCCACAATGCATAGATCAACTTGCACTTTACCCTGTCTAAAAACTGTTACAATTGTTTCGTTTCGTTGGGTTGCTGTTAATTACTTAAATTATTGCATCGTCTGGGAGGCGCATTCCCAATCTCGTTGTACCCCTGGGTACAATGACAATAAAGATATATTGTATTGTATTGTATTGTATTGTAAAAACATTTCCAGAACTTACACAGATATGGACTCCAAAATGCTCACCAAGAGATACTTCAACCATTTGTCACACTCCATTCCATGAGATTAGGTCCAACACTGTCCCTTCGAGAGTAAGACTATATATGTACTGGCTCGAAAATCTCTTCCTCAAAATTTCCATTCCCTCGGTGCTTTTCTAACTAACGCAATCTCAGATAGTATTCGTGAGATTGAAATCCTCTCCTTTTCTTCTCACACTTTTGTGATTTGCTGTTTCAATTCATATTTATTTTTATAGATGTCAAACAATTCATTTTCTCCTCGGCCCCTTTAAATTCATAAGCCTCATTAAAATATACAGTAACGATATTAAGTGTAAGAGAAATGTATCCTTAAGACAAGAGAAAGGTTACTTTACAGCTGGAATTTCCAGGGTAGAAATTAGAACTGTTCAATCCATTGCTTCAGACTCAAAACCCACTTAGGCAGGGAGCTTGGTGATCTAGTTTTCAGCCAGAAACCCATGCACTGGCCTAAATCTGAGTGCATATTTCAGTGGCAGAAGATGGGCATTGGAATCCTTCGAATATGCCAAAACACTGGAGTATAATATTCATGTATGCTATTTATAATATTGCCTGATGTATTTTGGTGAAAGCCTTCTGTGTTAATTACTTTAATTTAGCAAATAAATGTAATTCCCATGAGTGATGCTCCGAAGCTTTTCTGGAGTAACGTATTAAATACCAGCATAATACATACTACCTTCCAGACAGCAAAGATAAATTATTAATGCATGAATATCTGTCCAGCTACATGAGAGAAGCAGCTGTATTAGCCTTGGTGGTTTGGAAGGCTGCCCATATAATGTAATTATGTTACTTATTAAGTACTTAAATTTTTATATATTGATACTGGAGCAGAGAGAAAGTCTATTAGAGTTTTATTTTAAGAAGAATGGACATACTGTGTGGCAGTGATGAGTTATTCAATAAACGTTAATTACTGAGATGATTAAGCTCAAGCTTTGTTTCCCAAATTTATGGTCCCCTCACAACGTTCTTTGTGCAAGACTGACCACCTCCCAGCAACGTACAACTGACATCGAGTCTGGGTTTGAACATTGAATGCCATCCAATGCTGGGGAAATCCTGGATGCTTTAAAAACCTGTGCAATTTTTTTTGTCAAATGTAAACTTCTGTATTCATGATTCCTTGCCAATTGTTTGGTTGAATTTCGAGTCTGCACATGTGGTTATTAGATAGGATTAGACATTTGTTTTTCCAGTAAAAATGTAGCCATATGTGGGGTTAGTTTACGAGTCTGCATTTCTCCTCTTTCCTGCTTTACACAGGCCAATATGCCACCCGTGCTCCCAAAACCTTGTTTTCTCACTGCAAGCAAAGATAAATGAAATAAAATCTGCACTTGCCACCAGATTTCATTCAGTAGTTTGTTGAGTTTTAAATAAACTCTTTGTTAAAATTGTTAATTATTCAAAATTTTCTCTTGTAGCTTTCCTCTGATGAAAATGAAACCCTTACCCTTCGTTTCTCTGTGCAAGCAGACGGAAAGACGATTGACAGTAAACTGGATGGTAAGTGAGAGATATTTTAGTCTCAGAAATTGGAAAATTAAGTTCAAGAACATGGTGCAATATGAGAGGACACTATTACGTTTGGAATCAGCTCTTACATTTAATGTATTTCTGAAAATTATTTTCCCACTCGCCTACTCCAGAAAATGTTTGCCGGTTTGCTTTTGAAGATACAGGAACTGCAGATGCTGGGAAATTGAGCATAACACCAAGTGCTGGAGGAACTTAACAGGCCAGGCAGTGTCTGTGGAGGGATTGGACAGGCGACATTTCGGGGTCAGGAGAATGAAGAATGGTCCCAACTTGAAATGTCACCTGTCCATTCTCTCCACAGATACTACTTGAGCATCTATGTTCTTCAGCACTTTACATTTTGCTCAGTTTGCTTTTGGTGTCTCCACGCCCAGCATTCTTTCAGAGCTTTGTTTTCTTCATTCCTATCTTAGATTAGGATAATTGTAGCACTATTATCATGATCCTGAGTGGTGATTGAATTTAAGGATCTGTCTAGATTATACATTAGTTTTGCAAAGAATGAAAGATTTAGCAAGTGGTTGTAATGTTCAAAATCGATTCCACATATTTCAGAGGATCTCCTCTCTTCAGGCAGTGATCTAATTATATAATATTAATACGGTGTGTTTAAACACTAAATTCTCTGGTGGTGGCTTATGTATCTGAACTTGAAGGCTGTCAAATTTTGTGATGGAGCTTGATGTGTTTCAGGTAGCTACCTGTGTTTCAGGTAGCTTGATGATGCAATCAGGCTTCCTGGATAATTGATTTAGCATTTCTGTGCTAATTCTGCTTCAATGGAAAATAAAAGGTGCTCTTGTGAATGAAAGTCTTAAAAATACTTTAATCTATTGATCAGCATCATCCAGGAACGTGTTGATGCATGTCACAGGGTTTTGTTTCAAATAAAACATGCAGATTAGTCAGTGAAATTAAGAACACATAGTTTCATTATTCTTCTGTTTTCTGTAGGGCAGCTTAAAAGGGAGATGCAAATGGACCTGTCTGTCCCAAAAAACATACAACAGCAGTGTTCATCTATATACTAAAACTCTTGTTTGTTTGTTTGTTTGTTCCTGAACTACAGCCAAAACAGTGCATGATAGTGCAACAATTTTAGGTCCACCTTACTCACCATCGTTCCTTTGGTGCTAATGGAAGAAGTTTCAATGAAATCGGTGTTATATATTAAAAATTATTCACATTTTAAAGTTTAAATCTATCTCCTAGGGAGGGGGGAGGGGAGTAGGGGGGGGGGGGGGGTGCTGCACCAATGCAGGAGAGGTTTGGACCCAAGGGGTCCACTTGGTTTAGTTTGTTTTAAGGTTGACCTCTTCCATATGTCCATCTTGAATGAGGATCATGACCTATTTCTAGGATTCCTCAATCAAATGTTAGGCAAGTTCTGCCACAGTACCTAAACTGGGATTAGAAACAGGCTGAGTCAGTACATATTTGCTTGTTTGGTTAAGAAATTGAGCTAGGTTTCAGGTTGAATATGTTGCAGTATGTTTAGAAGCACTGAAATATGTCATGAAAGTGTGTTGGAAAGGATAAATTAAGTCCCTTGAAAATCAATTCTTTGCTCTTCCCAGAATAATGGTTACTTAAATAAACTTCAAGGAAGGGAAGAGTTTTGAACAAAACCATCTTTTGTGTATTGCTTGATTAGCCTTGCAATCATTAATCTTTACAGTAATTGTCTATGCTAATTGGAAATAATTTTCACGAATAGCTACCGTATATGGATAAACAAACACATTCTGGTTTTTAATATTAAAACTTCTTTTAATTTCAGTGATTCTCTACAATTGTGGATACAGCAACACCGACTGCAGTCTATGCCTCAGTGCAGAGCAAAAATACATGTGTGTTTGGTGTAACAGTGCAAATGGAAAAAAATGTGTTTTTGGAATGCTTTGTAAAGTTCCGATTAATAATACGAATGATTGTCCAGCCCCAACTATCTTGCAGGTACTTTACCTCCCTTCGTATTATGTTCTCCGAATTAGAAAGTGTTTGAGACATCACTAAAACATTATGAGCAGTCAATTATTCACAGTAAAAAAAGGTCCAAATTCAAATGTGCATTTTATGTAAACAATTGAACAGTTTTTGATAGGTAAACCGTTTAAAAAAGAGAGAACTTCATAAAGCATGGCCCTGTGAGGGTGTTTTAATTAAATGTCTGGTCATCTATTTTTTTAAATTGTCAAATTATATATGGAGAACGATCAGCCTTCAAAGAAAAATCAAAACTGCATGTACAGAGTTAACCTAAAAATTAATTCTTCCCTTATTCAGTTGGACCCAGTAAATGGACCACTCGAAGGAGGAATTCTCCTGACCATTAAGGGCTCAAATATTGGAAGACGCCCTGATGATATCAAAGAGATCAAAGTTGGAAATGCATATTGCAGTCCAATCCAGGAAAAATATTTCACTTCTGTCGGGTATGTCAAAAATTATTGTTATTTATGAGTAACAATTGCATTAAAATATTGCATCAAAAATAATGGGTTACCACTATGATTTAATTACTAAATATGACAATGTTTGCTCACTCATTCATGTTTGAAAATGACCTCTTTTAACAGGCTGTTCTTAACTGTACTTTCACTGAGCTATGTCAGTGACAAAATTTTACTTGTTTATCAAAATAAGTTTTTTAGATTGGATATAGATCTTCAATGGTTGCAAGTTTTTTGACTTAATAATAGATTGTGGTGCAGCGGATGTAATTAAATTTTGTTAATTTATCAGACTGTTAATTGTCATGAAAGCCTGCATTTCTTAATTACACTGCTCAGAGAATAATCATCTGCTTCCAAAGATAAAGTGATGAAGACCTTTATCAGAATACAATAAGAAAGAAAGAAATATCAGGAAAGTTTGTTCACTTTGATTTACTTTGGCATAAAGTCCTTGGGATATTTAAGTTAACAGATAGTCTATTCTGATCTGCTTCTAACTGGCTGTGGTGATCCAAAGACTGTGGTGTTCTTGCTCCATGGTACACTGTCTAGTAGCGACATGTTTGTTTCAGTCAAAAATGATCTTTTCAGATGGTTCCTGTGATTCCCCTACCATTTCAGGTTCAACAAAAGTATTTAGTGTGGGTTTGGCTATTTTCCATAGCATTTTACTTTGTGTCTTGAGATTGTGGAAGATCTATCTGTCATCACTGCAAAGACAGCTAGCGGAAGGAAAGGCAAGACTGGTCCTGGATTTCATATCAGTTTTTTCAATATGTCTGGAATGTTTACCTCTTTGATGCAAAAATTAATGCAGACTTATCATTCAATGTGTTCACTATTTCTTTATCTTCCTTATAATGTCACTGTTATTGCACTAAATGTTGTATCCTTTATCTGTAAATCGTGGACAGATTGATTGTAATCATGCATAGTCTTGTCTTTGACTGGATGACATGCAACAAAAAACTTTTCACTGTACCTTGGTACACGTGGCAATAATAAACTAAACTAAGAACTAAAAGGTCCATATTGTTCCTTATTTTTCCCAATATATTTGTAGATTTTTAAAAATATCCTTTCCAAATTTGTTTCAGAATTTTTTTGTAGCCGTTAGTCGCCATTTTCCTGAACTTCCCATCTCTCGCTGTTGCCAGGATGTGTCCCAGATTTTCTCTTTCCATATAGTTTTTGACTTGCGCCTTTGATACATAACATATGGGCCAAATCCAACTTCTGGGATGGTTCCATGCACCCCTTGAGCACTTTTGTAGCTTCTGTAATGTCTACTTCTGCTTCATTTGATTGGTTGCCAAACTAATTGCCCCAGCTGTGGGCTTTTGAGCAGTTCCCAGCAATCTGCAGAACCGAAGATAGACACAAAAAGCTGGAGTAACTCAGCAGGACAGGTAACCTCTCTGGAGAGAAGGAATGGTCCTGTCCCACTGAGTTACTCCAGCTTTTTGTGTCTATCCTTCTTGCACAATCTGCAAAACCGTCCCTTCTCCTTCCAGGAGTCTCAGCTGGCAGAAAGGCTTGATGAGCAAGAATAATTCTGTAGAAGCCAGAAAGCAGAGGTAAACTTGACTCTTTAGTCACCAAAACCTTCTCTCCCCTACATCTAATCCAAGGGACCAGGCTCCATTTAGATCAATGTCAACGATGGCCCAAGGTTCAGTGCTAAGACCCTGGTCCTTATTCTGCTCTCAACAGATCTACTGTACTGTTGGCAAGAGTCTAACTATCTGGAACACTTGTGTTACAGCATTGTTGTTTCTTAATGGTATCAACTGTAATTTCAAAGATCTATTTTAAAGTGCTGTTGAGCCACATTGAACAGTATGATTCAAAAAATTACCATTTCTGTCTGGTTGCCTACCAAATCCTAGCTCTGTTAGAGATAGGAATGTGCTCTTGAAGCACAATGATTATTGAGATGGGTGGCAACAGTAATGTGTCACGGTTCCTGAATTAGGGGGTGGGAATCGCTGCACATACGATTCAACTTTGATTGATTCTGCTTTTATTTATTAAGTTATTCAAATTGATGGTTTAAATGATTTTTTTTAAACTATGTTTGCAGGGTTGTTTGTAAATTAGGTGGAGTTTCTGAACCACAAAGTCATTTGGTTCGCATTGAGACAAATAATAACAAAGTGGGAATGTCTGCTATGAAGTTCACATACACTGTGAGTATTCACTGGCCATAGAATTTTACTAGAACTCTGGTTTCATAACTCCTTTTTACATTAATCTTAAATGAAAAAAAAACAGATTTTTATCCAATATCTCAACAATAAAAAAAATGTACTTAATGCTAACTTTATAAGATGTATTCTAAGAAGAAATAATATTTGGGAAAAAAAGAAACATTTGTCAACTTGCTTAATGAAGAAGCCGCACAGAGAACACTGAAATACTGTGAATTTCCAAATATATGTAATACAACTAATCTTTTGTTTTTTTACAACTGTTCAGGACCCTAAGCCTATGGCTATTAGTCCATCTCGAGGGATACATGCTGGAGGAACCAGTCTAACAATCACCGGAGAGAACCTAAACACTGGAAAGCAAGAGGATGTAAAAGTGATGCTTGGCGAGATTCAATGCACTCTGTAAGTGGAACAAAACATTGATCTTGGGGAAGGACTATAAAATAAAACATTGTGACAGTTGTGTCAGATTTGCAGCTGTGATTTGAGCTGGGGAGGGATTTGACCTCAGGAGGAAGAAAGCAAGAGCTGCTGTTTGTAAATAGAGCGGCTGCTTTACAGAGAGCCCACTGTACATGGACAGTCACAGAAATGACAGGTGAATGAGATTAGGTGAGTTGTAGGGGAGGGCCTGCTGTGTTATCGATGGGCTAATATCCAGAGGGTTAAAATGGGAGGTAGTCTACGAGTTTGTTGCATGCAAGTGATTAAGATGCGCCTTCAGATATCTTGGTTGTACACAATGTGCTGTGTAATAGGGCGGCCATGGTGGCGCAGCGGTAGAGTTGCTGCCATACAGTGAATGCAGCGCTGGAGACCCGGATTCGATCCTGACTACGGGTGCTGTCTGTACGGAGTTTGTATGTTCTCCCCGTGACCTGCGTGGGTTTTCTCCGAGATCTTCGGTTTCCTCCCACACTCCAAAGATGTACAGATTTGTAGGTTAATTGGCTTGGTGTAATTGTACAATTGTCCCAAGTGGGTGTAGGATAGAGTTAATGTGCGGGAATCGCTGGTTGGCGTGGACCCGGTGGGGCAAAGGGCCTGTTTCTGTGCTGTATCTCTAAACTAAACTAAGCTAAATTGGACCTGTTTCCTTGTGACCTATTTCCTATGTTTCTTTTAACCATGTGAGTTACTTAAAATCTAATTTGAGATATCAACAGTTTCAACTTGTATTTGTTGGTAGAAGTTATTGAGAGCCATTTTGAGAGAAAATGGCTACATTAATATTGTGTGCCATTGAATTGATTTCAAGTTCTTAGTGTGTCCCTCTTCCACTTCCTCATTAAAATATGCTGCATTGAGTGTGTGAAGTATTGGCTAAAATTCTCCTGATGCATATTTTTGTTTTTGTTTTGAATAGGACAACATTTGATAAGAGCTTGATCTGCATCACAGGCATCTATAATATTACAACTTCTCAAGCCCATGCTACGAACGTCACAGTCTACGTACACTATGGGAACAAAGCCATAAAGGAAATTCAGAGTAATCATTTTTCCTATGTCCCCAACCCAATAATTATTGAAGTTCAGCCAAAGAAAAGCATATTTAGGTAAGTGTCTTCTCCATTCATCAATTCAAAACATTTTTTCATTTTTCCTGGCCTGTCCAATCTATTCCGGCACTTGGAACATTCCCATCATTCCCATTCTCCCAATTGTTTTTCCTGAATTAATTCCCTCACAGATGTCCACAAACTCTCCACAAATCCTTGTGCCGCCCACCTTCACCGGGGATAACTTGCAGCACATCTTTGGGAGGAAATGGGATCATGGACATTCTTTTGGGAAGTAGATGAGGAGAAATTTCTTTAGGCAGAGGGCGGTGAATCGATGGAATTCTTTGCCACAGAAGGCTGTGGAGGCCAAGTCAGTGGATATTTTGAAGGCAGGGATAGATAGATTTTTGATTGGTGTCAGAGGTTACGGGGAGAAGGCAGGAGAATGGGATTAGGAGGGAGAGATAGATCAGCCATGATTGAATAGCAGAGTAGACTTGTTGGGCTGAATGGCCTAATTCTGCTCCCATCATTTATGACCTTATATGGTGAATATCAGGTGGTAACTGGGAGAACATGCAAACACCACATGGACAGCAACCAAGGTCAGGACTGAAGCCAAGTCACTTGAGCTGTGCAACAGCAGCACTAACTGCTGTTGTCAGTGGCCTGACAGCAGGGCTGATGGTGCAGATGCTGGGAGTTAATGCTCTTCTCATGTATGGAGAGAACCTGGTAATTTCTGTACCGACCTTTTTATAATTATTCATAAAAATCTGAAATAGAATGAAAAACTGCATGGGAATTAAAATAGCTGGTTAATTCCTGCAGAACTGATTCAAGTATGGCGAGCCAAGTGGCTGCCTAGTCTGCTGTACAATTACAAGTTTCTAAACTGAAGAGACCAGAGCAAGTTAGGTTTTAGGTTATCACAACAGCATGATACCATTGAGTAGTTTGCTACACCATTTTGGCACATTGCTTTGAGTTTCAAGTTGCATACAAGTCAGACCAGAAAAAGATGATAGTTTACTATTGTTACTGTCTATTGATAAAGTAGGTAGGTTTTTTGCAATACAGTAGTTTCATGGTTATCATTGCTCATTAGTTTTTATTTTTTAGATTGTCTAATGCGATCTAAAGTTCAGCTGGCCCAACTTGCTCACACCCACCAACATGTGCCATCTACACTAGTTCCACCTGCCTGCATTTGGCCCATATCACTCTAAACCTGTCCTATCCATGGACCAGTCTAAATGTTTCTTGCGATAGTATCTGCCTCAACTACCTCTCTGGCAGCTCGTTCCATGCACCTACCACCCTATGTGTGTAAAGGTTACCCTTCAGGTTCCTATTATATCTTTCCCACCCAACCTTAAACCTATATCCTCTGGTTCTCAATTCCCCTACTTTGTGCAAGAGGCTCTGTGCATTGACCCGATCTATTCTTCTCCTGATTTTGTACACCTCTATAAGATCACCCCTCATCCTCCAGCACTCCAAGGAATAGAGTCATAGCCTGCTCAACCTCCCCTTATAACTGAGGTCTGCGAGTAAACTTCTCTGCACCCTTTCCAGCTTAACATCATCTTTCCTATTACAGATGTGACCTGAATTTTTGAACCTTTTATTGCCCTCACTCAAACGGTGAAAGGCCAAACCGAGTTAAACTTGGTTGATTAACTAATAATGGGGAATGTTAAACCATTACAATTTCTCAAGACAAAATCACTACATTCAGCAATAGGTCTACAATTTATTTATGCAGAAGTACTTGATTTCATTTTAGTCCTTAATATTTATCAATTGTTTTCCTTGAAGATGAATGAATCTCCTTTGCTATTGTTCACAATCAAAAAATATTGTCCATCTCTCCGTGAATCTATCTGTTTTTATTGAAATTGTTCTCGTTATTCTTTAAGATTAAATCCAGTCATGCCATTTTCACATTTTATGCTCTTATGTAAGTCTCTCGCATAAATATTCACTGCTTTTAAACTAAATATTAAGCAATATATGTAAGGTTGCATTTTTTAATATTATTTTTTTCTTCGTGTAGTGGGGGCCGAAATATCACAGTGTTTGGACAAGGATTTGATGCTGTACAAAAACGCATTATGAGAATAAAAGTGCAGGGACAAGGAGATTCTCTTGTCGATAAGGTATTGCTGTTTTCTTATTAATACAGGCATGTGGAGGCAGGAACAGGCTTTCAAAGAAAAAATGTCACGTTGTCAGGAGGAATTCATAGGAAGCCTCATTCTGGATTTAAAACTTCTACTTTGCACAAAGAATGAGCACAAAGAATGATGAAGTATTCCTACATTTACTCACATTATTTACTGTTGTTTAAATAGATGTTGCTTCTACGCATATACAAGTTTCATATAGATCCTGTAAACCACAGCCTTGTTTTTTTTTTTGCCACATGGTTAGTTGCAAAGGGCAGTATTAAAATTAAGCAGAAAACAAACTGGAGCAACTCCGCGGACCTGTGGAATGAAATGGACAGTCGATGTTGTGGGTCAAGCCACTTCATCTGCAGTCTCTTAGCATTCAATCTAAGATTGCCTCACTTTCTTGATTTCTTTGTTATGGGGATGATTATTTTTGTGTCATCCAGATTACATGGATAGATTTGATCTGGCAATACATTCTGTTTGGAAAAAAATGGACTTGTCTACGCGTTCAAGAAGTTTTAGGTGACATTACGATTAGTGCAATGTTAGACATCCGTATTCCTAAACAGACTCGGCCTGTGAAGAGAAAGGTGTTCAGTAATTGGTGCATATCGGAACACTGTGTAATAATCGTCCCAACCTTGTTTAGTTTAGAGATTCAGCTCGGGAACAGACTTTTTGGCCCACCAAGTCTGCACCGACCAGCAATCCCGCATATTAACTACACACACCAGGGACAATTTACATTTATAAGCAAGTCAATTAACCGACAACACTGTACATCTTTGGTGTGGGGGGGAAACCGAGGATCTCGGAGAAAACCCACGCAGGTCAAGGGGAGAACGTACAAACTCCGTACAGACAAGCACCTGTAGTCAGGATCGGACCTGGTGCTCTGACGCTGTAAGGCAGCAACTCTCCCGCTGCACCACCGTGCCACTCTCAGTACTTGCATTGTACACCTGAACAAATTACCATCAAGGAGCAATTTTTGTTATACCTTAGCAAATTAGATATAATTTAGCAGCAGATTTAAACCCTTTGCAAAGAAAATTAGTAAAGGGTGTGAGAGTGGGAGGTGTTCAAATGATAGTTGCATTGAAAACAGATGAATCATTTGAACGATCGTGTGCTGTGGAGCACTGAAGCAATGCAGAGAGGTGAAAAACCTGTGTGGGCTAGAGAAACAGTCATTCTGTATCCAAACAAAGTGCGGTTTATTTTCTGGTCCATTAAATATTTAGGACTTCAGAACCTGGAGAAATGGGTTTTGCATACTCTGAGCACATTGTGTTTATTTCTTTTTGAAATTGTAACTGAAGACTTACAACAGATTCACAATTTATCTGTTTTTTTCTTCATGGAGTGTTTATGGAGCACATTGCGTTTATTTCTTTTTGAAATTGTAACTGAAGACTTACAACAGATTCACTTGACCAATCCATCTAATAACCCACCTAAAAGCAGATTCAAGCAGATAATTGGAAACACTCCCCATTAGATTTCAAATGTTGTTCACCTTTTTTTAGCAAGAAACTGGTAGCCAGGGGATGAAAAGTTTGCTCAGACTTCTCCTATACCTTGTGCAACTTTCCTGCTTGGGCTGCACCTTAACAGTAAGGAGGGCCAGACAGGTAGCTAGCTGCATCTTGTTACAATGTTGCTTTTCAGAGCAATGTGGTGGTACATGAGGAAATTAACGTCTGAAGTGTCAGATCTGTCCTCATTTTCCTCTCTTTAGACTTTAAAGACTTTGGACTTTAGAGATACAGCACAAACCCAGCTCTTCTGCCCACCAAGTCCACTCCGACCAGCGATCACGCCGTATACTTGCACTATCTTACACATTAGGGACAATTTCCAATTTTACCAAAGCCAACTAACATACAAACCTGTATGATAGACACAGAAAGCTGGAGTAACTCACAGGCAGCATCTCTGGAGAGAAGGAATGTGTCACCCCCTCCTCCTCTCACCCCCTCCTCTCTCCCCCTCCTCTCTCCCCCTCCTCCTCTCCCCCTCCTCCTCTCCCCCGCCTCCTCTCCCCCTCCTCCTCTCTCCCCCACCCCTCCTCTTCCCCTCCTCCTCTCCCCCCCTCCTCTCTCCCCCTCCTCCTCTCTCCCCTCCTCCTCTCTCCCCTCCTCCTCTCTCCCCTCCTCCTCCCCCTTCCTCCTCTCCCCCTCCTCCTCTCCCCCACCCCTCCTCTCCCCCTACTCCTCTCTCCCCCTCCTCCTCTCTCCCCTCTCCTCCTCTCTGCCCCTCCTCCTCTCCTCCCTCCTCCTCTCTCCCCCTCTCTCCCCCCTCCCTCCCCTCCTCCTCTCCCTCCCCTCCTCCTCTCTCTCCCCTCCTCCTCTCTCTCCCCTCCTCCTCTCCCCCTCCTCTCTCTCTCCCCCTCCTCTCTCTCTCTCCCCCCTCTCCTCTCTCTCCACCCTTCTCCTCTCTCCACCCCTCCTCTCTCTCCACCCTCTCCTCTCATCCCCCCCTCTCCTCCCCCTCCACCCTCCTCCCTAGGTGATAGATTTAAACTTTAAAATGTGAATAACTTAAAAAAATATAACACCTATTTCAATGAAACCTTCCAATAAGACCACGGGACGACGGTAAGGAAATGGTGTTGGGTAGACTGATGGGACTGAAGGCTGATAAATACCCTGGGCCTGTTGGTATGCATCCCAGGGTACTTAAGGAGGTGGCTCTAGAAATTGTAGACGCATTGGTGATCATTTTCCAATGTTCTATAGATTCAGGATCAGTTCCTGTGGATTGGAGGGTAGCTAATGTTATCCCACTTTTTAAGAAAGGAGAGAGAGAGAAAATGGGAAAATATAGACCAGTTAATCTGACATCAGTGGTGGGGAAGATGCTGGAGTCAATTATAAAAGACGAAATTGCGGAGCATTTGGATAGCAGTAACAGGATTCGTTGTCACCGGGCCTAGCATCACCGGTCGCCGGGCCTCGTCGCCCACCAGACCTCGCCGCTCGCATTGCCTTTGCCGATCGCCGGGCCTAGCCTCACCTTGCCGCTCGCCGGGCCTAGCCTCGTCGCCCGCCAGGCCTCTCTGCTCACCGGGCCTCACCTCGCCGCTCGCCGGGCCTCGCCTAGCCCCGCTGCTCGCCTGGCCTGGTCTTGCCTCGCCACTCCCCTGGCCTTGCCTTGCCTCGCCGCTCGCCGGGCTTCACCTCGCCGCACATTCGATCCTCGCCTCGCCGCCCCCCCGCCCGGGCCTCGCCTCACCGCCTCACCACGCCGCCCCCCCGCCTGGGCCTCGCCTCGCCGCCCGCCCGGGCCTCGCCTCGCCTTGCCTCGCCACTCCCCGGGCCTTGCCTTGCCTCGCCACTCGCCGGGCCTCACTTCGCCGCACACTCGAGCCTCGCCTCGCCGCACACTCGAGCCTCGCCTCGCCGCCCCCCCGCCCGGGCCTCGCCTTGCCGCCCCCCCCCCTGGGCCTCGCCTCACCCCCCCCCCCCCCGCCCGGGCCTCGCCTCGCCGCCCCCCCCCCCGCCCGGACATCAAAATTCTGATTTTTTAAATCAAATGTTGGGAGGTCTGTTCATGGAAGGTCTGCAACCACACCTCTCCATGTTGGAATAATGTAAGATGCAGAAAGAGATTCCCGAAGCTGTTTATCGAAAGCACAAGGTGTGGAGCTGAGTCACATCCTCTGTACAGGAGAAGATCTCTGGATATGGGAGGATTTCAGGGACATCAAGAAGGATGCCGGGATTGACCAATTACTTCTGAATGGGTGGTGCCCTGTAATGCTCAACTCTTGAAGTTATTCAAATGTCACATCAACGTTGAGATATGCTCCTCTGGAAAGTCGGTCAAATACATGTTCAAGTACACCTTGAAGGGGAGTGATCAAACAGTTTTTTTGGAGTTAACAGGGATGATGAAATTGCACAGTACTTTATTGGCAGATACATTGGCCCATTGGAAGCAGTAGGATCAATCCTTGGATTTCCAACTCATGAGAGATGCCCCACTGTCATTCAACTCCAGTACATCTACCACAAGAACAATGAGGACAAAAATCACGATTATCATTGAGATGATTTTTAAAAAAAAGCCATTTATTTTAAAGAAAGAAAGCGCCATTTTCCCACGTCACAATGGCAACCCAATGAGTTGTGGGCCCAACGGGTCCACTTGGTCTAGTGTGTCCATAAATTTCTGGTACCTTATTGGATAAGCAGCATGAATTACATCTGATTCTGTCTCCACTGGTCAGGAGGGTACTAAGGGATGTTGCTTTCAAATATAACTGAAAATGTTAAATATTTATAGATTGATTGATTTAAGGCAGTCAGTCTGACACTCCAGTGCAGAATTGGAACTGATGGACTGCTTGTATCTGTGGAAAAATGGGCAAAGGTCAAAACATCAATAGTGTTTGATTCAGCTGAACCTGGTGTGTTTATTTGATATTGTCACAGTATTGCTGAGCTTTGCTTCTGTGTCAAAATGAAAAAATATAAATATACTCTGCTAATTAATTGGAAGGTATTTTATTTTGCTTTGCTACCATATGTATTGTCAAATACCCTATGCAACGGATAGTGTTTGGAAGGAAAATATAACTTTTTCTCTTGCAGAATGAAACAGAAGCTTTGAATAATTCCAACAACACGATGCTCATCTTCCCCTCACCTCCTGCAAACCAGATGAAAGTACTTATCTTCATCATATTAGACAATTTTAGTAAAAACATAGAGTTTCATTATGTTGAAGATCCTCACTTTAATCCTTTTCCAAGTGGCATTCTTGTTCTCAAACAGGCGTCAATCATTGTGGCGGTGAGTGGTTGAGCTCTAATGTGTTCTTGATCTGCTTTCGCTGTTTTTGCGTTACAAAGGAATCTTTCTTCTTATGTATTGTGTTTTGCACTACTTCATACTCCCAGTTTACTGATAAAGATTTTCCAGAAATTTCTGAGAGTTTTCAATTGAATTTTACCAAAGTTGGTCCTCCAATATGGAGGTCAAATATCCACATAATTTCCTGGCATTCCAATCAACCTGTTAAAATGGGTGCCTAAAGCTGACTGCTGTTTCAGAAAAAATCATTTAAAGAATCATATAGTACGAGATTGTCAATATGTTAAGGGAGTATCAGGTGAGGGCATCTCCCCGGCAATGTTTGCACCGAAGTGCCAACTCAAACATTAGGTCAGCAGACAACCAAATCGATAACATCACAATGTCTTGTGTAAATGAGACCAACATGCATTCTAGTGCTTACACTGTTAATTGCAGCAGTGGTCAGTTCCATCGCATCTTCAAGTTCTTTCTTGTCTGTCGTAGCTTGTTACAGTATGAGGCAGCCCACAAGTTGCAGGTACAGCCACTTTTCATCATTTCGTTACTTGCCCCTTCTTTATTTTCACCGTATTCATATCCGTATTTGAAATACTATATGACCCTAGTCCTTGCATGAAATAGATTGATGTCTTGCTTTTATTGTTCCGGACATTTTTGTTACCTGAACAATCTTTCCAAAGCTTGAAATTTATACCTACAGCTGCTCCTTAGTCATTGCCAGTAATTTGATTCACTTACACAGGGTGATGGAAGGATTCACGTCCAGACATTCCTTAATTTGAGCCTGAAATTTGTGTGTGGTACAAAATTGCAATCTGACTACAAAACTGGGTAGGATCAGCACACTGAAAGGCGGTCGGGACTGATAATCTGCTCAGCCAACGGGTATCTGAAAGCCATTCTAAAAAATCAGCCGCACTATTTCTGATATCTTTGTTTAATTATAACCATTTCATTTTCTAATTCAGCTTATCCTGCCATATTGTTCAGTTGCATTTTTAGTAAAAACATAGAGTTTCATTATGTTGATCCAACAAAATCCAACAAAATGAATAATTGGGGTGAGGGTATTGAGCTTTGATTTGTCTTAACGCTGTGGTACAACATTGACATCGTGCTGTTTTAGAAAAATTGGCTGTCATATGGATGGAATATTACTGCAAGTTTGCCCATTTTGTTAAAGACAATTGATTTTTATTGAGGAAAGGCAATGTTTTCTGGCTGATATTCATGATGCAGCCAGCAGCACCAAAGCTGAATCATTGGTCATTTTCTTCATTATTGTTTATGAGACCTCTCTCTGCAAGTTATTGCCATGGCAGCATACACAAGAGGTTTTCAAAATCAGTTCATTGACAGTGAGACACTGACAGGAACTTTCATGTCTGTAAGAATTTTGATTTAAATGTAGGCGTTCTATTCTTTTACCCACCGAGTTTCGTAGTTGAATGTCTCCTGCTATTCATTGCAAGCAGCCATTCCCCTTTTCTAGTGCACGTAATCTAATTTGTTTATTGATGTAATTTGAAGAGATACAGGGTCATAGAGCACAGAAATTGGCCCTTCAGCCACCATTTTCACACAGACTATCAAGCATCCATTTGCACAAATCCTATGGTGGTCTTGCTATTTTTCTCTACATATTCCTGTCTAAGCCTCCCAGCTGATTACAACATTCATTAACACATTGGGAACAATTCAAGAGTGGTCAATTAATCTACTAATCATCACCCCCCCCCCCCCAATGTCTGGCATGTAGTAAGTAACCAAGAAACACCCAGGGGGAACCCTCATGGTTGCAAGTAAAACATGCAAACTACACAGAACTGGAGGTCAAGATTGCACTCAGGTTGCTGGAGCTGTGAGGCAGCAACTTCATTAGTTGTGTCTCAGCGCTTTGCATCAAAAAATCATTTATTTACAGGATGCATTACTTGTAACTAGGAATGCAGAACTTTATTTGGTCTTTTTCACGCTCAAAAATCAATCCAATTGACAGCCAGACTTGTGGCTGAAGGGGAAACCCACCATCAGGAAGCACTTTGAAAGAGCTCCAATAATCAGAATGAACAAGGGGGGTAGATTACACAATGAGCAGGATGCAAACCAATAGCTTCCTCCTCGTAACCCATAAGGGAGTGTTGGATACTTGTAGAGCTGGTAGCTCCTGCCCAGTTTCCTGACCCCTGGGAAACCTGCACAGTGGCAATAAATTTCAACTACATTGTTAAACACAGAGTACTGAAGTAACTCAGCGGGTCAGGCACCATCTCTGGAGGACATTGACAGGTGATGTTTTGAGTCGGGCTCCTTTTTCAGACCTGCTGGTCCTTGTGCCTACATTCAATTACATTGTGGTGGTCTGATGTAAATGTGTTAATGAAACACCCTGCCCTCATGGCATCATAAGAAAGACAAAGTATGTGTGTGCAGTTAGGACAAAGCTGGGACTTTGTTTTGCATATTTAATCCATCTTGACTCATCCCCACATATTGTGGGAGAATTTCCAGTGAGGCCAATGTTCTGCACAAAGGCTGTAAAATGAAAGTGGAAAATTTCTGTTCATGGCTCAAGAACAGCTTGCATAAATTTCGCTTCTTGTCCCTCAACAATTTTTTCTATTGCTTAATGTTTTAGGGAACTCGTCTCAATGATGCAATGACAGCAGAAGAGGTGAAAGCCTACATTGGAGTGGAAGAATGTAAAGTTACAACTCTTTCTGTGAAAGATTTTGTGTGCACTCCCCCAGATAAACAACCACCACCAAAGAGGGTGAAAAGGGACACGAATTATGATCTTCCAGAATTTGTTGTATGTATTTTCACTTCTTATAATAATTCATTTCAAGTTAAGGTTAATAAATTGTAACAGGCCTAAAAAGTCCATGATTTATCTTCTATCACTGTACCAACAGTGGAATTGGTATTCCAAATGTTTGTCTGGTGATTCAGGTTAGACTAGTACATGCTCCTGGAATTGGTGTAGGTTCGCAGGATTTAATGCTGACCAACTATGATTGTACTTGTACCTGGATGGAAACAGCATCTCAAACATTTGATTGCTGCCTTCAACAGGCAGGCCAGTTTCTATGTGTCCTTGAAAATATAATTTGTTATGATTGGATAAAATGGAATGAACTTCGCAATCACGTCAAGTCAAGTCAATTTTATTTGTATAGCACATTTAAAAACAACCCACGTTGACCAAAGTGCTGTACATCAGTTCAGGTACTAAGAAACGAACATACAATGGCACACAAACATAACAGCACATACATAAACAGTACACAGCGCCCCCTCAGAGGGCCTCAAACGCTAGGGAGTAGAAATAGATTTTGAGCCTGGACTTAAAGGAGTCGAAGGAGGGGGCAGTTTTGATGGGGAGAGGGATGCTGTTCCACAACCGCAAAAGCGCTGTCACCCCTGAGCTTAAGCCTAGACCGCGGGATAGTGAGTAGCCCTAAATCGGCCGACCTGAGGGACCTGGAGATAGAGTGGAGGGTTAGAAGATTTTTGATATAGGGGGGGGCAAGCCCGTTTAGGGCTTTGTATGTGAATAGGAGGAGCTTGAAGTTGATTCTGTACCGTACTGGGAGCCAGTGGAAAGAGGCCAGAATTGGGGTGATGTGGTCCCTTTTACGGGTCCCCGTCAGGAGTCTCGCTGCGGCGTTTTGGACCAATTGTAGGCGGGACAGGGATGATTGGCTGATCCCAGTGTGTAGGGAGTTGCAGTAGTCTAGGCGGGAGGAAATGAATGCATGAATGATTTTTTCAATGTCGACAAATTGGAGGAATGGTTTGATTTTAGCTATGGTACGAAGCTGGAAGAAGCTGGCTTTTACCACAGCGTTGACTTGCTTGTCAAACTTTAATGCAGTCAAATATCACGCCCAGGTTTTTGACATGCAGTTTGACCAGGGAGGATAGGCTTCCAAGGCTGCCTGTTATCGTTTTGATGGAGTCGGGGGGGGGGGGGGGGGGACGAATAGGATGACCTCAGACTTGCTCTCGTTTAGTTGAAGGAAGTTCTGTGCCATCCAACATTTTATGTCCTCAAGGCAGTGCATGAGGCTGATTAAAATTTGACCGGTTGTTGGGTTTCAGGGGGAGATAAAGCTGTGTGTCATCCGCATAGCAGTGGAAAGAAATGCCGTGCCTCTGAATGATTTGGCCGAGGGGGAGATGTATAGAGAGAAGAGAATGGGGCCTAGGATGGAGCCTTGTGAGGCTAGCTGGGGAAGAGGAAAAATTGCCTATGTTGTTGGAGAAACTCCTATTTTTGAGGTAGGAAACGAACTAGCTCAGGGCAGTGCCATCAACGCCAACCCCGTACCGGAGACGGTCAATAAGCAATGCTATACACCTGCTTTTTGTAGATAGAGTATACAAGCAACACCAATTAAAAAAATACCATTCCAACATAATTGATAGTTTTAAAGAATGAGTAGAAAAGGTTCAAGAGGTTTGGAGAGTGACTGGAGAAATACAAATCTGGTTGTTGTGACAAGAATCAGCGACTCAAGAATGCTGCTTCGAATGGAGGAGCGATTGGCTGGAGACGTACTCCATGCAAAAAGTTGTGGGTGAATAGAACTGGAAATGAGAGAGGTGGAAAAGTTACAGGAAAAGTGGATACATTTGAAATAGAAGAAGATTGTCAGCAGGCGCACAATGGATGAAGAGGAGTAAGTCAATGGAGCATCAATGGGCAAACACTCCAAAAGCCGCAGTAAGCCTCGCACAGAAGGAAGTGGTTGTTAGAGTCCATAACACTCGGCGGCAGCATATCACTGAGATCATCAAGGCAGTGTACTACTTCAGCAAAGATTGATGGGCAATAGATTCTGGTCTTGCCTGCAAAGCTCAGATCCTGAAAAACAAATGAATGAATAAAAATATTTATATTTTTCTATTGGCAAGGCTGCAGGATTGTGCCTATTTGAATGTCATTTATTTATTTTATTGAATTCCGGGTTGCTGCTGTCAACAGAGTCCTTTCCCCCTGTGTGTTTGTTTCGGGTTTGTGGCCATGTAACTGAATTCTCAGAATCTAGCTCTCAACTATTTTTCTTTCTTTTCTTCTTTTATTTTGCATTTGTTGAATTAAGAATTGAAGCAATTTTAGTGCCATTCCAGTTCTCTGAATTAAATTATAAGGTATTTTACTTTATGAAATGTGCGAAGTGCAATAAAATGAATACTGGAAACTGTCTTTTTCTCATTAGGTTAAAATGGGATACCGTGAATACATGCTGGGAAAAGTAAAATATGACACCCCGACAAAGCTGCATCTAGACTTAATTTTGCCACTTGTACTGATCCCAATGTTGTTGATTATCGGCGTCGCTGTTTACTGCTACAGGTACAGCAAACATATTGTTTTATTTAAGTACATCAATAGGTTTGCCCCGAGGTTTGATCATTATCAGTGAGCTTTATTCACAAAATGCTGGAGTAACTCAGCAGGTCAGGCAGCAACTCAGGAGAGAAGGAATGGGTGACATTTCAGGTCGAGACCCTTCTTCAGACATGCTGAGTTATTCCAGCATTTTGAGAAAAAATACCTTCGATTTGTACCAGCATCTGCAGTTGTTTTCCTACATTATCAGTGAGCTGATATCAGGTCTCATTCAATGCCATGGAGCAATAAGGGAGAAGCAGTGCGGAATGGAATCGAGTATCTAAAACATTAGTTTTCTAATAGTTTACAAACTAATGTTGTTTGTAGTTTCAAACAATGGAAATGAAAAAAAATACTGCAAATGGTGGAAATTTGGAAAAAAATTGAAAATATCAGAATGGTTCAGAGTCGGGCAGAATCTATGGAGAGAAAAATATTGTTGAAACTGGAAAAATATAGTTTTAAAGGACATATGGAATCAGAATAAAAGGGATGAGGAGAGTTTAGGCTTGCGGTGCTTAAGTGCAAGATAGGATAAGTGAAATATCAACATATGATGTTGCAAAACATGTGTATATAAAGTAGTTTAGAGGATTTGTAAATGACAATGGCAGAATTATTACAATAGTTGGTAAATAGGAATGGTGGATTTTGTGTCTGAAATTGCTGAATTCTAGTTTTGGAACGTACAGTGCCCTCTATAATGTTTGGGACAAAGACCTCATTTATTTATTTGCCTCTGTACTCCACAATTTGTGATTTGTAATAGAAAAAATCACGTGTGGTTAAAGTGCACATTGTCAGATTTTAATAAAGGCCATTTTTATACATTTTGGTTTCACCATGTAGAAATTACAGCAGTGTTTATACATATTCCCCCCATTTCAGGCCACCATAATGTTTGGGACACAGCAATGTCATGTAAATGAAAGTAGCCATGTTTAGTATTTGTTGCATATCATTTGCATGCAATGACTGCTTGATGCTCTGCCATGCCTGTATTGCAGCCATTTTTAGCGTATGCTTGTTTTGGGGGCTAGTGCCCTTCAGTTTTCTCTTCAGCATATAAAAGTCATGCTCAATTCGATTGGGTGACTGACTTGGCCACTCAAGAATTGACCATGTTTTAGCTTTGAAAAACTCCTTTGTTGCTTTAGCAATATGTTTGGGATCATTGTCTTGCTGTGGAATGAACCGCCGGCCAATGAGTTTTGAGGCATTTGTTTCAATTTGAGCAGATAGCATGTGTCCATACACTTCAGAATTCATTATGCAACTACCATCAGCAGTTGTCTCATCAATGAAGATAAGTGAACCAGTACCTTCAGCAGCCACACATGCTCAGGCCATAACACCCCCACCACCATGTTTCACAGATGAGGTAGTATGCTTTGGATCTTGTGCAGTTCCTTCTTTCCTCCTTACTTTGCTCTTGCCATCACTCTGATATAAGTTAATCTTCGTCTCATCTGTCCACAAGAACTTTTTCCAGAACTGCGGTTGCTCTTTTAAGTACTTCTTGGTAAACTGTAACCTGGCCATCCTATTTTTGCAGCTAACCAGTTGTTTGCATCTTGCAATGTAGCCTCTGTATTTCTGTTCATGTTAATCTTCTGCGGTCAGTGGTCATTGACAAATCCACACTTGACTCCTGAAGAGTGTTTCTGATCTGTCGGACAGGTGTTTGGGGATTTTTCTTTATTATAGAGAGAATTCTTCTGTCATCAGCTGTGGAGGTCTTCCTTGGCCTGCCAGTCCCTTTGCGATTAGTAAGCTCACCAGTGCTCTCTTTCTTCTTAATGATGTTCCAAACAGTTGATTTTGGTAAGCCTAAGGTTTGGCTGATGTCTCTATAACAGTTTTATTCTTGATTCTCAGTCTCATAATGGTTTCTTTGACATTCATTGACACAACTTTGGTCCTCATGTTGATAAACAGCAATAAAAGTTTCCAAAGGTGATGGAAAGACTAGGTGCTGAGAGCTCTCTTCTACCTGCCTTAAGGAGGCAATTAAACACACCTGAGCAATCACAAACACCTATGAAGCCATGTGTCCCAAACATTATGGTGCCCTGAAATGGGGGGACTATGTATAAACACTGCTGTAATTTCTACATGTTGAAACCAAAATGTATAAAAACGGCCTTTATTAAATCTGACAATGTGCACTTTAACCACATGTGATTTTTTTTTCTATTACAAATCTCAAATTGTGGAGTACAGAGGCAAATAAATAACTTGTGGGTCATTGTCCCAAACATTATGGAGGGCACTGTATCATGCTGTTGTTCAGCCTTGTGTTGGAACAGTACAAAAAGATGACAAGTGAGAGAGTGGAAAATACCATTTTCTGCTTTGTGATATAAATTCTATTTCCCCAGTGTTTCTAAAACAAATACTTGTAAAGATGTGTTCATGTTCACCCGATGTTTACTTTCCGTGTATCCATCACCATTCATGTCACATCAGCCTTCTTATCCTCCGCTCACCTGCCAAGTGTGTTTTTGTATTTGTATCTTCACACTGTTCCCTGGAGAATGGAGTGAAGTAGTGGAAGGATTTGCAGGTGGATGAAATGGTGACAGGCTGCAACTTGTACACTCCTCCGTATCGCAACTATCTTTCTACCAGTCAGTTATGGTTGTAGTGCAAAGTCCTTTGGAACTGTGCTGTTCATAGAATGTACAGGGAAAAGTGACATTGACTCTACCCAAACATTCCACTAAATGTCAACCCATCTCCAGGCACCCCCACCTCCCTCCCACAATACCGTTAGGGCGGTCTGGATGAAAGTTTGAAGCCTGTACCTTCTGGTTCACTGATGGGAATGTTGTCAACATGTTAAAAATTCACCAGCTGTGAACAAACAATAAAAAAAAAGTAAATGCTATTGGCATTATTATGACATTATGATGTTAGCAGACATCATAAATCCCTGGCAGCAGTCTGAGGATTGTGCTGTTGATACTCATACCCTAACTAAACCTAGTTTGATCAGAATCTATGGTTGAATTACTTTCAGCTTGATGACCAAGTGCTACTCTTAGAAATACGACTCTAATATTTATGCATCTGATATCGAATCTGACTGAAGATGAGCTGCCTCGTAGTTTTTAATTTGAAAACAAGTTGGTAACATAAAATAGATCAGTCGCAAAATAAAAGCATTTTGTTCAGAGAACAATATTCTATTAAAGTAAATAATATCAAATTTAAACAAGGAATATGTTATTAGGTTTAAGTAAAGTGTGGTTCTTGATGTTTTAGGCGTAAGAGCCAACAAGCGGAACGAGAGTACAAGAAGATTCAACTGCAACTGGAGAGCCTTGAGGAAAGTGTGAGAGATCGATGCAAGAAAGAATTCACTGGTAAAAATTGCTCTGGCTCCAGATGATCATATAAACTCATATAATGCTGTATCATATAAGCAGTTAGAGATAACTTCAGTCTTCCCATCCTTGGCTCATTTGCCAAGTTTGTTTTCTTTTGTATCTTCACAATCTTCCCTTGGAGAATAGAGTGAAGTAGTGGAAGGAATAACAGGTGGATCAACAGGTTGTGACATGAATGCTCCTCCTTTGCTGGCAAACATCGTTGAACCAGCCAATGATGATTATAGTGGGAGGGCCATAATGTAATCTTTGTGGCTTAAACCTGTAAACTCTAGATAGTATCATTCTAGTCTTCTCCAATAATGCAAATGACCTCAAGTTCTGTAAATTCACAAACAGTACAATGAAAAGATTCCTCGTGCATCATTGCTAACTGTTTTTGTAACAAAATATGCATCAATGTTATCTGTAGAGATATTGAGATTCAAGTGCCAGCTTACTTAAGAATTTACTTGCATTAACCTACTAAAGCTGTAGCTCTTTCTTTCCTTTGAAAACAAATTCCTCTTTTTTTCCCAGATCTAGTGACTGAAATGGAAGATCATTCAAGTGATGTAAACGATGTTGGCATTCCCTTTTTGGATTATAAGACCTACACCGATCGCGTCTTCTTCTTGCCATCAAAGGATGGAGAAAACGATGTGATGATAACTGGTAAACTGGACATCCCACCGGCAAGGAGACAGGCTCTCAATCAATTTTCAAATTTGCTAAACAGCAAATCTTTTTTGATTCATGTAAGTTTAACTTGAACAAGAGTCCATTCATTTTGTGATTCAAAAGAACTGGCTTTCAGTCACCAAGTCTGCCTTTATACATGTGTTGTTCTTCAAAAGAGCAAAATTATTGCATTTCAATTGTATAATTGATGAATCACACTCCAGGTGAGCTGCTCGGTGCATGGTCAGAGTGATTGTTCTTAAGTAAATTTAATTTTGGCCACTGGTTAAAGGGCAGCCAACTTGGCTTCTTTCCAACAAACAGTTTGGGTTTTGCACAATATCTATCAACCATTTTCATTTTCAAAATCAGGCCACTGGTTTTTTGGCAGTTAATTGGGCACCAACATTAAATTTTAATGAGCAGCTATACGACCAATTCTGACAGGGCCTTGTATGTCAACAAACTGTTGAACAGCTGAACATTTGGGGAGCCCTGCTGCAGCATGTTGGCTCTGGGCTGGTACTGTATCAGGCAACCTAGGTAGTAGGGGGTCTTTCTGGGTTCTGGCATCTTAGTAACCTTTTGGTGCTTCTTTTACAATGCTAACTTGGTTGGAGATCAGAATTTTGGGAGGTCCTGTGACACGTTAAAAGGGCTTAGTCTTACCAGCAACTTTTGTAAAATAGGACAAAAGTAATTTCTTGTATCAAGGAGTCTTAGAATAAGGCCTTAACTCCTTCTACCAAGGGACCCATTAAAATGTACTGTTCCATCTGGAAGCACAAACCCACACAGACTTACTTATTACCTCAATAAGTGAGGCATAGAATCTCTTTCATTTCAAGCTTTTTGGTTAGATTTTCCTCGGGTCAGTGGGAGGGAGTTCTCCCTTCATTCTGCTAATAATCCTCCATGAAGCGTAGAGCGTTTTGGATGCTACGAGGTTCAGACTGCTCAAGACTGTGATTAAGTTTCTGGACGTTAAAGCGAATGGAGGGATGTGGGAATTGGGTTAAAAGTGTTGAGGTACAAAATGATCTAGATATTTAATGGTGGAGTGTGCTTAAGGAATCATGTGACCTGCTGCTTCCATTTTTTTTTCAAAGTAATACACCATGCGGGAAAAAAAACTGTACGTAGCCAGGAGTAAATAGGAGATGTTCTCCTGGTTTCAGCTCCGAGTGCTGAGTTCCCAGGTGTAATGGAGAACAAGTTGGATGGAGATCATGGTCACATAGTCTCCATGCATTTTTCATTACAGTAAAAGTCCTGCTGCTTCCTATGTAGACACAAACATGAGGCCATTAGCACGACTTCATCTTATTCTTTTGTCTGGACAACAGGTGCACAACTATTAGGTACGATGACCAGGATAAATTGCCTTTGTTCCCAGCCCTGCACACATTGAATTATCTGAAAGGGATAGGCAGGAATACAATCATAGATTTAAACACAAACCTCCACAGACCTTCAAATCTGGAGGTTTTGGTTACCTGTGGCCAATTTTGTGCATTTTTCTCCCAGCCGGTGAACTGATTTAAAACCACAGAATGTTTGCTTTTGCGATGATGATTTCATTCCTAAAAGTAACAGAGTTGATTGGATAATAAGTTAGAGGGTGAGGATAATTTTGCTGCTTTTAATCAGTCATGAAAATATTGAAAATCTATCATAGAATAGCAGTGTGGAAACTAAAGATCACGCTTATAATAATAATATAGATGTTCAACTTTAAAGAATCCCCTAAACAAAAGATAAGAGCTTTTTAAAAAAACAAACAAATATTTTGTAACATTATTTAGTTATTGTTTTGCTTTCATTGCATTATAATTTAAGTGTTTGGTTTATTGGAATTCGAGCAGTTGTCCAAAGAAGCAGTAAATTGTGCACTGTTGTGAGAGTTGCAATTGCTTTGATTCCATTATTGTGCATTTTGTATATCCACACTCAATACTTACACACAGTTAAAAATAGAATTGAAGCATCACCAGTGTCATAGAGTCCTAGAGTGATACAGTGTGGAAATAGGCCCTTTGGCCCAACTCGCCCACACCGGCCAACAATGTCCCAGCTACACTAGACCCACTTGCCTGCACTTGACCAATATCCCTCCAAACCTGTCCTATCCATGTACCTGTCTAACTGTTTCTTAAATGATGGGATAGTCCCAGCCTCAACTACGTCCCCTGGCAGCTTGTTGCATACATCCACCACCCTTTGTGTGGAAAAATTACCTCTCACATTCCTATTAAATCTTTTCCCCTTCACCTTGAACCTATGTCCTCTGGTCCTCGATTTCCCCTAGTCTGGGTAAAAGACTGTGCATCTACCCGATCTATTCCTCTCATGATCTTATACACCTCTATAAGATCACCCCTTAACCTCCTGTGCTCCATGGAATAGAGACCCAGCCTACTCAACCTCTCCCTATAACTCACACCCTCTAGTCCTGGCAACATCCTCGTAAATCTTTTCTGAACCCTTTCGAGCTTGACAATATCTTTCCTACGACATGGTACAGATCACAGAACTGATCACAATATTCTAAATGTGGTCTCAACAACGTCTCATACATGACCTCCCAACTTCTATACTCAATACTCTGACTGATGAAAGCCAAAGTTCCAAAAGCCTTTTTGACCACCTTATCTACCTGAAACTCGACCTTCAAGGAACCATGCACCTGTACTCCTAGATCCCTCTGCTCTACAACACTACTACCGAGAGGCCTACCATTTACTGTATAGGTCCTGCCCTTGTTCGACATCCCAATATGCAACACCTCACACTTCTCTGTATTAAATTCCATCAACTATTCCTCTGCCCAACTGGCCAATCGATCCAGATCCTGCTGCAATCTTTCACAACCATCTTCACTATCTGCTTCCTTGCTCGTTTTCCCGTAAGTACGAAAGGCCTATTCTTCCATACATTTGCTCCAGGACTTGCTAAAGACTGGCAAAATCTGTAACCTGTCACATTGGAGAAACCTGAATCTAATCGAGGTATATTTAGGTTTATTTTTAGTTTAGAGATACAGCGCAGAAACAGGCCCTTCGGCCCACCAAGTCCACACCGACCAACGATTCCCACACACTAACACTATCCTACGCACACTAGGGACAATTTTATTACACATACACCAAGCAATTAACCTACACACGTGTACATCTTTGGAGTGTGTGAGGAAATCAAAGATTTTGGAACAAACCCACGAGGTCATGGGGAGAATGTACAAACTCTGTACAGACAGCACCCGTAGTCGGGATCGAACCTGGGACTCCAGTTCTGCAAGTGCTGTAATGAGGAAATATGAGGTAAGATTGAAAAGACTAGGCTTGTATTCACTGGAGTTTAGAAGGATGAGAGGGGATCTTATAGAGACATATAAAATTATAAAAGGACTGGACAAGCTAGATGCAGGAAAAATGTTCCCAATGTTGGGGGAGTCCAGAACCAGGGGCCATAGTCTTAGAATAAAGGGGAGGCCATATCCCTTAATTCCACTAGCCCCTAGAGCTCTATATTACTCTCTCTTAAATTCATCCAGTGATTTGACCTCCACTGCCCTCTGTGGCAGAGAATTCCACAAATTCACAACTCTCTGGGTGAAAAAGTTCCTTCTCACCTCAGTCCAGAACCAGGGGCCACAGTCTTAGAATAAGGGAGAGGCCATTTAGAACTGAGGTGAGAAGGAACTTTTTCACCAAGAGAGAGTTGTGAATTTGTGCAATTCTCTGCCACAGAGGGCAGTGGAGGCCAAATCACTGGATGTATTTAAGAGAGAGTTAGATAGAGCTCTAGGGGCTAGTGGAATCAAGGGATATGGGGAGTAGTTGGGTACTGGTTACTGATTGTGGATGATCTGCCATGTTCACAATGAATGGCGGTGCTGGCTCAAAGGGCCGAATGGCCTCTTCCTGCACCTATTTTCTATGTTTCTATTTTTCTAAGGCTGCAACTCTACCGCTGAGCCGTTCATTTGCACCTTTCATTTTTAATTTAATAACACAATAGTACTCTGAAACCCTTGCATCTCTTTTTCTTTATAGTTTGTTCGCACGCTTGAGAGCCAGAAAGATTTCTCTGCAAGACAGAAAGTTTATTTTGCATCTTTGCTAACTATTGCTTTGCATGGAAAGCTTGAATACTACACTGATATCATGAGGACACTACTCCTGGAGCTCATGGAACAATATGTTGCTAAAAACCCAAAGCTCATGCTTCGAAGGTATGTGAGCGAGTGCCGCCGTTTCACCTCAATACACTTATTGTTAAACGTTATCTGAACTGTCAGGATTAAAGAACCTGTCTTTGTAATTTAAGGCAGGACCTGTCATGGCCTATACACCTTCCTGGAGCTTAATAGCTAAACGATTGCAGTACTCGGGGATTGGGGCCAGAGCATGGCTCTGCACAGCTGAAACATCACTTTCTCCCTGTTGAGTTATTGGTGTTTTCATAAAGCCCAACATTTTGTTTGCTTAGTTAATTGCTTCTGGAACCCCTGCACTGGTTTTCAGTAATTATCTGTTTCAATTCCTTTGACATCTTGTGGCCAGAGCACATTGTAGAGAATGGACTCTCAACCTTTTCAAACTGGTTTGTTTCTTCATTTACAAGATTGGTGTTCCCATTGCATTGTGCCAACATTTCAATCTCGTCACATTTTCTGCCTTTTACCTTTGATAAAGTTATTTACTATTCGCGTCTTCCTTTTCTTCAATTTAATGTTTCCTGATTTTTCTTTTAAGGCAGTTACTGGTCTTTAACTGACACAAGAAACTGCAGAAGGTGGAATCTTGAATAAAACACGAAGTGCTGGAGGAACTCAATGGATCAAGGTCATAAGTGATAGGAGCAGAATTAGGCTATTCGGTCCATCGACTGCTCCACCATTCAATCATGGCTGATCTATCTCTTGTTCCTAACCCCATTCTCCTGCCATCTCCCCATAACCCTTGACACCCGTAGGTCAAGGAGGTCTAGGAAGAGATTTTGCAACCGTTAAGGTTAATTGCAACAATTGTGTAACACAGCACTGTGTGGTTGGAGTTGTTGTCAGCGACACATGTGGTGATTAATGCGAACTACTGCTGTGCAATAATCAACACACTGAATGACGTTCTCTGGCCATCCACTGCAAGGAACTTTCCATGACCAAATACCACAGACAGGCACTCTCCAAGTCCAGGACTATATTGTGGGTCTGAAGAAGGGGTCTGACCCAAAACGTCACCCACCATTTTTTTCCAGAGATGCTGCCTGACCCACTGAATTACTCCAGCACTTTGTGTCTATCTTCGGTATAAACCAGCATCTGCAGTTCCTTCCTACACTACATTGTGAGTTACACACTGAAGTGCGATGTAGTCACCACAACAAGTCAATGGGAAAAGGCCACAGTGCCGCGAATGGTGATGTAAGAATACACTGTATTTTGTGTTGCAAATTTTATAACAAAGTATATTTTTGGAGATAAAATGAACACAGTAGAGCACATAAATTATAAGCCAAATTGTTAAATGGTTTAGAATGAAAATATGAGCTTTTCCATTCTTTTCTGCCAGAAGTGAAACTGTTGTGGAGCGAATGCTTTCCAACTGGATGTCTATCTGCCTATACCAGTTTCTGAAGGTAACTCTAAATACTATACATTCTTCTATACTGCCCATGTGTTAATATTATCCCAAAACCTGAATGGCTTTTGTTCTTCACTTATGAAATGAAGGATTCTGCTGGCGAGCCACTGTACAGGCTGTTCAAAGGGCTCAAACACCAAGTAGAGAAGGGACCAGTTGATGCAGAAATGAAAAAGGCCAAATACACTCTAAACGACACAGGACTCTTGGGAGAGGATGTCGAATATCATGTACTTGTAAGTGTCAAAATTGGTTTATTAACATATCTTCTGCTGTTTTATCTAGAGGAGAGCTGCTTTTGTTCTTCCACCTTTTCTACACAGAATTTTCACAGAGTCCTTCCTTCTATGCGTTCTAGTCTCGTAAAATAGCAAAATCAACAAATGTTAACAGTTGAAAGCAGACTGTAATTGACTTGGTATTCCCTGGGATAACTGAGTATTTAGTACATTTAAAACTTGAAGGTGTCTTTGTTTATGCAGGTTGCTTATGAAAAGTGTTATCATCTTAAAGTGAATGTAATTCAATAGCTACTTAAATTATATTGGTATTGGAGTGAATAGGTCACCTAAAGTTATTTTTTTCCAATTTATGCTTAAACATTACAGAGTTATAACAGTGTCAGTGAGAAGGTCAGAAAGAAAGCACCAATCACAAAACACAAATTGGGGTAGGAAAGATGTACTTACTTAGAAACTTGCAGGAAAACAAGACTAATTGAATAAAACTTTCTTCAAATAGTTACTTCCTGGATCTGAATGTTACCAAAATGTTTTATGGACGTATTGAGTACAAAGATGTTATCATTTGGAAAGAGCATACATTTTCCAGATTTCTTGGGATTACAGGCTAATTCCAGGATCAAATCTACATTTAAGGTGAACGGTGGTTATAATATTTGGAAACGTGACCAACAAAATTATGGGGGAAAAAATAAACTGCTAGAGGTACTCAGTGTGTCAGGTAGCATCTGTGGAGAGAAAGGAATTGTTGATGTTTCCTGATGCAAAGTCTTGACCCAAAATGTTGACCATGCCTGACCTGCTGAGTTCCTCCAGCAATTTGTTTATGGTTCCACATTCCAACATATGTAGACTTGTGTTTGAGAGTATAGAAACCTTGAGCACTATGTCAAAACCAGATAAGTAGTAATAAGGAGGACAATATGGAGCACTATGCAACTCTGAACGACTTGTTTATTTTACTTTGCTTTTATTTTTTTTCCAGACTTTGAATGTAATTGTACAAGATTCTGGAGAATCTATGCCTGTAAAGGTCTTAAGCTGTGACAGCATAACTCAAGTCAAAGAAAAAATCCTTGACCAAGTGTATAGAAAACTTCCCTTTTCACAAAGGCCGGCACTAGACAGTGTTGTCCTTGGTGAGTCATTTCAATCATGTTCATTTCTATACCCTCGCATTTCCAAAGGATTTCTCCGCTGCATCTAATCACTTCTGAAACTGTCTCAAAGCCTCCCACCTGTGGTTTAATGACTAGATTAGCAAACCAGAAGCCTGAGCGATTGATTCAGAGACAAATTCAAATGTTGCTCTGGTTGCTTGAGAATTTAGAAGCAGTAAGTTAAATAATTCCAGAATAATGGCTGTCATAAATCTATCGATAGCCCTATATTTGAAAGCGATATTGTCTGCCGTCCATATTTATTAAGCAATAATCCAAATCCAGACCCACAGCGATGTAGTTGACTCCTAATTGACCCCCAGAATAATCCAGCAAGCCACTGAGTTATATCAAATTTTTATTGGACATTTTATCCTTAAAATTCATCAGAAGTAATGATACCCCGTCATCAACACATTCGTACTGCAAATCGTTCATGACTTGAGTAAACCTGCTTCATTACTCCCGGCTGCACCTATCTTTAGCAGTAAAATGTCACCTAATAACCTGCAGAATCCATTGCTGTGGCTCTTTTATGAGTGGCAACTGGGCCCCAGATTGTGGGCCCACAACCCAAGTCTGCTTGTGGTTCAGTGCACAGGTACAAAAGTTCTGAACACACTTGCTCACGAGGACCACCCTGCTAGGGGGTTCACCTCTAACCTACCAGTTGAAACTATGTACAGTTTGGGCCAATATTTGCTTTGGTAGAGAAGACATTATGTTTTCTTTCCTCATAGAATGGCGGCCAGGATCCACTGGTCAAATCCTTTCAGATTTGGATGTCACTTCAGAACGAGAGGGGAAATGGAGACGTATAAACACTTTAAAACACTATAATGTGAGTAACAACTGCCTGCCTTTTCATTATTAAAACACATCGACAGAGTTAATGTATTTCGGACATGTCTATATATATATATTGTCCTATTGTGACTACAATTGCTCCTCGAAGACTGAACTCTGAAGAATGAACAATGGTTCATTGTCGAGGAACAATGATGCAAGTCTTGTAGAAATAATGACACATCTGTAGATTGTCGTGTGTCGCCAAAGGGCTGACTAACTATTTGAAAACTTATTAACCCGAGTGCAGCAGGATATGTTCCAGATATGCAAGAACCTGGAGAAGGGTCGTGATACAAAACATCGTCTATCAATGTCCCTCCACAGCATTTGTTCTAGGATATACATTAGCATACTAAGGGTACAGAGGAGGTGTACTAGAATGCTGCCTGGATTAGAGGGTTTTAGCTACAGGAAGAGGCTGGGGAGACTTAGATTGCTTTCTCTGGAACATTAGGGGAAACATGATAGAAGTATATACAATTATGAGTGGCATAGATGGGGTAGACAGTCAAACCCTTTTCCCAAGGAGGAAATGTCCAACACTGGAGGGCATAATTATAAGGCGAGAGGGGGAAAATTTAATGGCGATATGTGGGGTAGGTTTTTTTTACACAGTTGTGGGGATCTAGATGCATTGCCAGGGGTGGTGGTGGAGGCAGATACGATAGTAGCGTTTAAGAGGCTTTTAGATAGGCACATGGAAGTGTATGCAATAGAGGGATATGGATTATATACAGTTGTAGGAAGGAACTGCAGATGAGGGTTTAAACCGAAGATAGACAAAAAATGCTGGAGTAACTCAGCGGGAAAGACAGCATTTCTGGATAGAAGGAATGGGTGACGTTTCGGGTCAAGACTGAAGAAGGGTCTCGGCCCGAAACGTCACCCATCCTTCCATCCAGAGAAGCTGCCTGTCCCGTTGAGTTGCTCCAGTATTTTGTGTCTATCTATGGATGATATACAGGCAGAAGAGATCAGCTTAACTTGACATCATGTTCGGCACATATATTGTGGGACAAAGGCCCCACTCCTGTGTTGCACTGTGCTATTTTAAAGAAAAGCTCAAATCATAACAACATTTGGTGAAAAGCTCAAGAGGCAATCAAGAATAATGTCAGAACAGTCACCTATTTCTGACATTGTGTTATTGCAGTTTAGCCACAATTTATCTCATGCAATCAAAACTTATATGAAATCTTCAGTACTTTGAAATATATTTCGTTTCATGATGAAACTTTTTCATTAAATCAAAGTTATAATCTGCAGGGTGGGTTTAATCGTATTGAAGCTACAGGATTTAGGGCACAAAGGCATGAATATCACACGTATTTATGCGGAAAGGTAGAAACTGGTGGGTTAAAATACTGCTGAATGCCGTCAAGTTACTGTAGATTCAGGCTCTCTTGCAACTGCAAATTCTGATCAGCTTGAATCATACATGTCACAGCTTGTCTTTTTTTTGTCCCTGGAGCATAGTCTCAGCTCCCTGACAGCTCTCTGACACTTTACAACTCTCCTCTACATCATTAATCAGGTCAAGTTGTGTGGCTGTGCTAGTCAATTAGGAAAGAACAGTTCTCCCGGACAGCTTATGGTACTCCAACTCATTACTTTAATATTTATAATTAAATTAACAGAAATTTGTATGTGTTTCTTCAATCTATTCACATCAATGTATTTAGCTTAGAGATACAATGTGGAAACAGGCTCTACGGCCCACCGAGTCCATGCTGACTATCACCTGTACACTGGCTCCAAGTTATCCCACTTCTGCATGCTACACACTGGGGGAAATTTACAGAGGCCAATTAACCTACAAGCCTGCACGTCTTTGTAACGGGGAGGAAACCGGAGCACCTGGAATAAACTCACGCTGTCACATGGAGAACGTACAAACTCCGTACAGGCAGAACCTGTAGTCAGGATCGAACCTGGGTCTCAAGCACTGTGAGGCAGCATCTCTACTGCTGTGCCATTGTGCTGCCCCCACTGTGTTCTTTTATCCCCTCATCACCTCGTTCCTCAGATTAGTTACCATTCTTTGCTCCAATGCAACAGCAGACTAAGGGTAGAGATTTGTCCTCACAATGCTTCTTCATAATGGTTTCATGTTGTACAATGCTCCTTAATGGGCACAGCACATCAAAAACAAACCTATATCAGAATGTGTGTGTTTAATGGAGAATTTCATTGTTGTCCTTGTAGGTGCGAGATTTCTCTACTCTCATTTTAGTGCAGTCTTCACATGCTCAGCAACCTTATGATCATCAGCAGATTATCCATGGTGAAAGTCAGTACATTTTCTCACAATTTGCTAACAAGTAGAAAATATAATGTCATGTTGATTACCAGTGTAAATATTATTCTCTGTTTGCAGATAACCTGAAAAATTATAATTTAATGCAAGACTTTCTAAAATAATGGAAAGAGAACATTGTTTTTGATTTATTTTGTACTGAGTTAACTTGCTAAAATTGTTCAGTCTTTATTTTGATGCACTGTATCTGGATATAAATGATGTTAGTTTATTTTGAAGTGAGAATGTAAACAGAGCACTCTTATTTTGACACTCAGTGCCAAGCTGTCCTAGCTCATTTTGGGAATAGATAAGATTTTGAATGAAGTACCCAACATTGTTTCCCTAAAGCTGATCTCAGGCGGACCATCAGTATACTAATTCATTTTCCAAAATTATTCTCCTAGTGGCCTCTCTATTACTGTTATGCTGTATATGGGACAGTTTTGTACCTTGTATCAGCTAGGTTGCAAGGAATGAAGAATCCAGCCTAACCTGACCTGTCTGTGTATCTTGGAAGGAGAAAACAGCTATGGAACAGGCATGTTTTTTTGCCAATGCCCTTTTTATAAGGACCTGAAATGAGCATTTACTGTAGAGACACTGGTAGATAGCGTTGGATTTTGATACACTCAATTAATCCAACTGTTAATCTCCCTTTCTTTTTGTTAAGATCCTTGAATGCAATGATCCTTTCCATTTCCATACCCATCTCTCCTAAAATCCTTGCCGTTATTTCTGCCCTTCAAAGAAAGTTCCAATTGCCCAAGCCAAGCCACAAACTACATTATTTGTGACTTGATATGGTTTGATTTCTTTCTTGACAGATCACATCATGCTCCTGCACCTCCTTGTTGTCTGATCCTTGGGATTTCCCTTGCATGATGGCAGTAACACAAAGTGGGCCATATCACAGTGTTGGCTGTTTTAACTCAGCCTGATTATTCCATTCCATTGACTAGAATAGAAAAGAACAACGCTTGCAGTCAAAACAGTTGTGATATTGGTCCTCTTGTGCTATTGTGCTTAGACAGATGCCACCCCATTATTGTCTAAATGCATCTCTCACTGTATATTTTGAAAAAATGTTAAAGCAAGGCAAACATGTGTCATGTTTTGGTAATTCTTCTGCCCTCAATTTGGTAATTCCAGAAAGTGGACTTTTAGAAGAAGATAAAAGGTGGCACTTAGTGCGACAATTAGATGAAGTAGATGAAAGTAAATCAAAGCGAGGCAGCATGAAAGCGAAAGAGAGGACCAAAGCGATCACGGAAATATATTTGACAAGGCTTCTGTCTGTAAAGGTGAGATTTTATGTGTGTTTTATTAAGTGTTGTCAAAATAAGAAGGATTTGTTCAAGTTTGCTTCCAAATGGTGGTGATTATCAGATGCCAATTTTCCCAGCACCAGGGCTTCACCCACAAGGTCCATGGGCAAGTGCCCAGACCAATTATGTTTGATTGCTTCATCAATGACTCAGAATAGCAATCAATGAACAATGTTGAATTCTATTGCTAACTCCTTAGCCTATGCCTGCATTCAGCAAGACCGTGACATCAGTCAGGCATGGGCTGAGAAGTGCAGGTAACATTCGTACTGCATCAATTGACCATCGCCAACAAAACAAAATGTAACCAACCTCACTTTATATTCTATGACATTAGCCCAATCTGATAGTCTCCTGGAGGGGTGGAATTGCCAATGACCAGAAACTCAACTTGATTGGCTACACAGATACAGAGGTTACAAGAGCAGGTCAGAGTAACAAATGCAGGCAGATATGAAAGAGCCAGAAGGCTGTACATCCTTGGAATATGTGGTCTATGGCAGTTTAGATGCTGAATAAATTCAAGGTGTAAAGGCAAAAAAATATTGAATTTTAAGGATATGGAAATTGTGTAGCAAAGGTCAGTGAGGTAAGTTTTCAACCATTATCTTATTGAATTGTGGTAGAGGGTTTGAATAGCCTGTTCTTGCTTCTTTTTTTTATGTTCTTCTGTGACATTTAGAATGCTTTTTCATAGAATTGCAAGAGGCCAACTATTGTCATTGGTGAACAATAACCTGAGATTTAAATACATTTAGTGAAGGATTTAGATGAAAAGTTATACTAAGAATGTCCAAGAGCTGATATTGGATAGAAACATAGAAAATAGGTGCAAGAGTAGGCCATTCGACCTTTCGAGCCAGCACTGCCATTCAATATGATCATGGCTGATCATCCAAAATCAGTATCCCGTTCCTGTTTTCTCCCCATACCTCGATTTCCGATAGCACAAAGAGCTATATTTAACGCTCTCTTGAATACATCATTGACTATTTGACTGGTAGAATGGCTATATTCAGTCCCTGAATTCAGAAAGCACCATTTTTTACATCACAGACTATTTTTCTCCCTTTACCCAAATCCTTGCTGGGATTCATTGCCATGAGTTGCTTGCATGTCCAAACGACAATTGTTTATTTGTAAGGTGATTTTGAATGGCTAATTGACTGCACATCATTATTTACAAATTAATCCTTTTGCAATAGAAATACAATACAAACACTTCCAACAGCAAATCATTGGTGCCCTTCAACAAGCAAGAACCGTAGCCTCTTTTAATCTTCGTTTTGTACTGTTGCCAATTAACAGAGTGCACAAGGGACCAAAACCTCTTATTTTGCATGGCCCACCCACAGACAAAATCATGAGGAGTATAGATTGCAATAAGAATGTTTAAATTGAATGCTTTTGTGGTTATTTTGTGACTAATTATATTGCATGAAAGTTATTGGATGTAGCACATAAAAACTGAATGTCAAGTGGCTTTTACCCACTACCTAAAATAACCTCCTGGTGAAAGCCTTTTAACATGTTTGGTTTCAATTAAAACAGGGGACTCTGCAAAACTTTGTAGATAATTTCTTCCAGAGTGTTCTCAGTACAAATCAAATAGTTCCAACGGCAGTGAAATATTATTTTGATTTCCTTGATGAGCAAGCACATAAGAATGAAATAATGGACGAAGAAACTATTCACATCTGGAAAACTAACAGGTAGGATTCGGAATACCAGCTATATGTCTAAACGTAAAAGTTCTATTTCTTTATTACATGGATGTTGGTGGGTGAAATGATTTGCTGGAGAACCTCGGGTGGCATTTATACAAAAAAATATTTGTTTGTGTTATAACTGACCAACAGTTGAGAGAATGAAAGTAATTTATCTGGATTGTGGTTTCTTAGGCAAAACTATAGCCGTGTGTTTTAATTTATTGTTAACACTTAAAGTGTGCTTAACAATCTAAATACATATTTCAATATATTGACAATATGTGAAGGATGTACCAGGCTTTCCATTTCATGTGGATTGCTTCTTATTATTCTCTTTTCTAGCAAAATATACCAGATTTAATTTTTACCTGGTCATAGCTGTGAAGCTATGTTATATTATATTATCCAATCCAGTTAAATTACTGCTAGATTCATTCATATCTAAAAAGGGTAAAAGAGAGGCCAAGAAAATGTTTATGTGGATAAATGGTGGGAATGGAAGTCATGGCAGTCAGCACCTGCTGAATATCTTATGGGATTCCTGTACTTCTAACGCCAGCTACTTTGGGACCCTTGATCCTCAGTCTTTCTTCCAAGGACTTGACTGCACTGATCATCTTGTATAAAGATAAACATTTATCTTTATGTTGGAACAAAGAAATGTGGCATAGGATGGAACTAACTTGGGAAGAAAACAAAAAGGATCTTGCATGATACGTCTGCAACTTCATAACAACTATCTTTCTTCTTTTAATGCACATTGAGTTTTCACAAGTAATTATTGTAATTAAGGTATTTTCCAATTTTCCAGTTTGCCATTGAGGTTCTGGGTAAACGTACTGAAAAACCCGCACTTCATATTTGATGTGAAAGTTAATGAAGTAGTGGATGCATCATTATCGGTGATTGCACAGACCTTCATGGATGCATGTACAAAGACTGAATACAAGTTGAGCAGAGTAAGTTTAATAAAAAGTTAAAAAAAGAAAAGGATTTAAAATCTGAACAAATGGAAAATCTTTGCTTCTAGATTGTAGTGAAAACCATCTGTTATATTTTTCTTGATTTTGATTTAAATACTTAAGTTCCAAGATTAAAATTGCCTTTCCAAATTTATCTTTGATAATGTTAACAATTATATTGATGTTTTTCTTAGCAGATGTCTATTTTTACTTTTTCAGGAGTCTCCAAGCAACAAGTTACTTTATGCAAGAGAAATTTCCACATACAAGAAAATGGTGGAGGAGTAAGTGAGAAATATAACCTCAAAATAAATTTAATGTGTTTCAGAAAATAAATATAAATTTCCGTTTCTCTTTAAAGCTCAATTTATTTACTGGAGTTCAAAAAAAAAAAAAAATCTTTGAAATTCTCCCTCTGCTGAATTTGAGATTTGGATTCACTTACACTACCTAGAAAGTGCTTGCTTTAACTTACAAAGTTCAATTTTCTTAATGAGAATTTTTTTTAAATTGCCATTGGAAAGTTGGATCTTCTGAATAAAGGTAGAATCACAGTGATGCTTGTAGGCAGATAAAGAAACATAAGAAAAATCATAGAAACATTTCAAAGGCAAAGAATACTAGGTATTATAGCATCCTAACTGTATATTGGTGAGCAGAACAAATGTAATAACCCTCTTAGCTGTCCCTGTGAGATGAATTCCTATTATAGTTCTAGGTCACTTGCAGGATGTACTATTAACTGTGCCAATTGCTGCAGTCATGGGAGTTGTCAGTACCATCCATGCTGGGAATGTCAGGGAAACTGCTGTTTTTTCATAGCATTAGAAGCCACTCACTGCAAGGCGATTGAGATGGAACAGAAACTTTGGCAGGTTAAGACAATGTTCCAAATTCATCCATTCTGGCTTTGCTGTGAGACAGTCAGAGCATATAAACATAGCACAAAAAGTAAGGAAATTTGTGTTTGGTAGATTATTTCTTTGTTGTAACAATGCTTCTTGGCAATAAATCTTATACCGTTGGAAAGCCTGTTTATTTCCCTTTTAAATGGTGCCACATTTGTAAGGAACATGCATTTGTGGGATGAGCAGCAGAGCTGAGTATGTGGGTTGCGCCCATGAAAAATCTGCCAAATCTTCTCTGCCAATGCCAAACAGCTTATTCTGCCATTGACTCTTGTTCGGTGTTGTTTGGTGGATTGGACGATTGAAGTCTGAAGAAACAAGACATATTGGCAATTTAACAATTTATTCATTTAATAAACAGGAGCCTCAGTAGCGTGTGGAAGAACCATACACAGCCACAACAGCCTGGCACCTCCTCCTCATGCTGGTCACCAGCCTGGTCACACACTGTTGTGGGATGGCATCCCATTCTTCAACCAGCATTTGTCGCAAGTCAGCCAACGTGGTTGTGTTGGTCACTCTGGCACGAACAGCACGCCCAAGCTGATCCCACAAGTGTTCAATGGGGTTGAGGTCAGGACTGCTGGCATGCCATTCCATCCTCTCCACTCCCAAATTCTGGAGGTAGTCTCTGAGAAACCCTGCTCTGTGGGGGCGAGCATTGTCATCTTGGAGGATAGAGTTCGATCCCAGACTGTGGAGAAATGGGATTGCCACTGGTTGCAGAATCTCATCTCGATATCTCTCTGCATTGAGATTGCCTCCAATGATGACAAGCCTCGTTTTTCCAGTGAGGGAGATGCCGCCCCACACCATCACACTGCCTCCACCAAAAGATGTTACTCTATCAGGCACCTGATTGTCAGCACCTGGGGGTACCAGAAGCTCAAAACAAGAGTCAATAGCAACAGCAGAATAAGCTGTTTGGCATTGGCAGAGAAGATTTGGCAAATTTTTCATGGGCGCAACCCATATACTCAGCTCTGCTGCTCATCCCACAAATGCATGTTCCTTACAAATGTGGCACCATTTAAAAGGGAAATAAACAGGCTTTCCAACAGTATACGATTTATTGCCAAGAAGCATTGTTACAACAAAGAAATAATCTACCAAACACAAATTTCCTTACTTTTTGTGCTATGTTTAGATGAAAAGCTGTTTTAGGTTGATGTTAACCTTGTACGAAGTTCTATTTGTCAATTTATACTTGCTCTTTGTTTAACAGCTATTATAAGGGTATTCGTCAGATGGTGCAAGTCAGTGATCAAGATATGAATACACACTTAGCTGAGGTCTCAAGGGTGAGTTGTATCCATTTTTGACTTTCTTGCATGGTTCAAATCAGAATTGCTAAAAATAATGGAGTAGTTTTTCTTTATTTTTAAAATCTGATCTATTGGTTCACAGAGAATATTCAAATCAGGTCAGTGAGTAGATTGATTGAAAGATACAGCATAGAAAAATGCCCTTTGGCCCTTTGAATCCATGCTGACCATCAACCACCCTTCACACTTGTCCTGTGTTATCCCACTTTCACATCCATTTACAACACCTCAGGGGCAATTTGCAGAGGCAAATTAAACTCCAAATCTGCGTGTTTTTTGGATGTAGGAGGAAACCAGAGCACCCAAAAGAAACCCACATGGTCAGAGGAAGAACGTGCAAATTCCACAGTTTAGTTGGTGGAGTTAAATCTATATGCTTTTTTAAAAAGTCGGTGTGATATATCTGTCATTGCCCAGACTTTCCGTCTCTTGGAAAATCCCACTATCCAAATGTAATAGTGTTAAACTATTTAAATTAAAATAGATCTTCAATTTCATTTCTCATGCCCTTAGACTGCAATTACATGAATAGAATTTATCCTGGATTAAATACATTCAATATCAGCTAACATCCATGAGATAGGCAGCTTTCTGGAACAATTAATACTCCCACCCAATAAAATGATAAGAGAATGGTGCATCCAATTAGTTTTTGACTCTTCGGATAAGTAACAACTTGCATTAATACAACACTTAGTAAAAGCAATGTGCTGAGTTATCTGTAAAGGAGATACATGTATTGATCCAGAAGGAAAATATCAGAAAGGTTGATCAAAGTTTGATTGAAAAGATAGCCCTGCAGAGGCTTCAACGTTGGGGAGAAAGGTCAGAAGAGGTTTTAGATTTAAGACTGACTCATGAGCTGAAAGAACAGAGTAATGCTCGTTTTGGATGCATGCGGTAAACCTTTTAAGAATTGGGAGTGGGATGAAATAACTGAGGGCACAAGGCAAGCGTGTAAAGGGCATTGGTAGGTGGGCATCCAGTGCAGGTCTGTGAAGACGGAAGTGATAAGCAAACATGCAACACAAATTTATGTTAACAAGCAAAATCATAGAATCATTCCATTTGAAAGGGACAAAGGTTTAGATTAAGATTGCTGTGGTTGAAGGGTCGAGTTAGGAAGTGCCCTTTGCATTACCTGCGGTGCTTTTATATGGCTAGATTATACTCGTGTATCGTATTACCTAATTTATTTGGATGACACGCGTACAAAACCTTTTCACTGTACCTCGGTACACGTGACAATAATGAGCCAATACCTATCAGCAAAGTGCAATGTTTCAAATTAGTCTTCTTGGTGAATACATGTTTGATTCCAGCTCATATTTAGGATTGAATTCAAGAGCTGGTTCAACATATGCCCAAAACAGGTGGAGGTCGCAGCCACTTCGTATTTACAAAAACTGACTCTGCCTACAGATTGGCTTTCAGAAATGAAGATAGGAGAGTTTCTCTGTACATGTTTAGGAACTAGAAATGGTGCAAGGCAAGAATGATCTATTGTTCGGACACCTGTACTTGTTAGTTAAATCATAATGAGTTAACTCATTGTTATTTATTATAAAGGAGCAATATTTTCATGAATGGTATTCCAACTAAGTGCTTTATTTTGCAGGCTCATACAGACAAACTGAACACTATGGTAGCACTGCATCAGTTATACCAATACACAAACAAATACTACGATGAGGTGAGTTTCTGCTTTAATAATGCTTATGTTCTAGTTACTGCATATTACCTTGAACCTAGCGACACATATTCACCTACAGGAAGGAATTCATGAGGCGTGAAGATGAGGCATTGCTGGATAGTATTGCATATTTCTAAATAATGGGATGCATCCCATTAGTCCAATTCCTCTTGTGTCTATCCCCTTCCTCATTTTCCAGTATCTCCGCAACTAGTACTCTCTCACATAAATGCCCATCAACTCCACGTCAATTATTTTGCCATTACCATAATACTAATGGTAATTAACATTGGCGATTTTACCTGCCAGCAGGTCTTTAAGGTGTGGGAGGAGCTGGTGCTCCTAAGGGAAAATCTAAGTGGTCACAAAGAAAACGTGCAAACTCCATACAGACAGCACCCTAAGTCAGGATTGAACCTAAGTACTTGGTGTTGGGAGGCACCAGCACTAACTCTAATGCAATTGTGCTGCCCTATATCTATGTTAGTGTATTTTAAAAAATGATTTGACACCTTTTTTGGTGGTTAGTATCAAAACGCATTAATTGTATCTAAACATATAGATTGCATTTAAAATATTTTTATAATTGTTTTATAATTTTGCTGACAAATTACTTTCATGTTAATTTTCAATGCAAGGACAAATGTGCGGTAGACAGAAATAACTGTTTTAATCTGCAGCTTCATTTCAGTATTAACATGGCAACACTGTTTGGGTTTACAGATAATAAATGCCTTAGAACAAGATCCAGCAGCACAAAAGATGCAGCTCTCTGTCCGACTGCAGCAAATAGCAGCTGCACTTGAGAATAAAACGACGGACCTTTGACCATTTCATGGCTATTATGCATAATGGAAGTTCAGATGTTAAATTTTATTACCTAGGGAGAAAAATAGTGTTATTTTTACTCTGCTGATCATCTTTGCAGCTCTTAATTAATTCAAAGCTTGAAGTCAATTATTTTGTAAATTAACTAATATTCTATATTGTATTATAAACTTGGTCTATAAAAACCTGTGGAGAATTGTCGTAAAAATGTATACAACTTAGTTGCTGAAATAAGAATGTCTTGTACTGAACTATGTTTTATTTCAAATATAAATTATCTGAGCCCTAATATTGCTTTTATGATTTGGCCCACATTCTGATAAATTCTGCTATTTTAGTGAGTTGAGCCTTGTACAGTACAATGTTTTCTTCTAATCATCTAATGCTTCACAGTTAATAGCAGTTTTTTTCAAAAAACATTAGACCATTATTAAAAGTACTGCCATTTATTATGTGCATTCTGATACATTTTCTAGCTGATTGTTACACAGAAATGGCATGATTTTTATACTTAATTTTATCTAGTTTGCTTTGACATTGAGACTGAAATAGAAACTGTGGAGTGCCAATGAAAAATCATTTCTTAATTGTATGTAAAACAGACCAAGTAGAGAATGCTTGTAAATTTATGTTAAAATGACATTTTAGAAGTTTTTGTTACAAATAGAGCTAGTGACTACTGAAATGTCTTTGATATTTTTGATATAATTTGGGAGATGGTGTGGCAAATAAATTCAGCGTTTTATTTATTTCCTGTGAATCAAGAAATGTCCTTTATATATTAAAAATCATTGCTGGACAAGGGAATCCTGAAAGATGCTTACTGAAGCTGTCTATAAGAGGCATTTTTAATTCTGTCATCCACTGTTTAGCTTCAATGTGGGTACAAACATCTGGCAAGTTAGTATTTTTAATGTAGCAATTTGGGCTACATGAAGGCTGACAGGCAGTTGGCAAGTTTAGAGCATTTTGGAACTAAGTGTATGGTCAACCAAAGGTTACCTGTTACTCTGTATTTGGCCACTGTCTTTAAGCAAATCCAGCCAAAGGGACAGATCCAGGATGATGTAGTCCATTTAAAAAAACCCATTGTTTTAGACAATAGGTGCAGGAGTAGGCCATTCAGCCTTTTGAGCTAGAAATCAGATATAGCAGGCCAGCAGAGATCTACATGCCCATGCAGTACTTGTATCATACAAACTGCTGATATACTTGGCGTAATTCAGATCCTTCAATGACTATTGTGCATGATATGTACATTATTTGGTATTCATCTACTTGGTAGACTCATTGTTGAATAGGGGCAATGACTCTACCATAATTCACCCTGCAGATTTAATGGCAGTATTTTACTCAGTTATTAACTATATTTCACTATTTGTACGAAGAACGGACTTCCATGAAGGCTGTGTCTCAAAACTGCAGAAAATATTATGCCAATTGTTTGACTTTAGTATGAACATTCTGCATTGGACTTGTGAACCCAGTATATATCTGCATAACTTTCTCTTTCCACAAAAGATTCAGTAAAAAGGACAATATTGTCATAATTTATCATCTGCATTATTCAAGATTAAGATGCTTTACATTACATTCTATAGAATGTACTGCACAGAAATGAACTATTTGGTCCACATAGATCACATTTTAAATATCTTACTCAGGTCTACTTTAATCTTTCATCTATCTGTTCTCTTCTCCCTGATATATTTAGTCTCTTAAGTGCACCTGTACTATTTGCTTGAGCAAGTTTGTGTATTGGCAAGCTCATAATTTTCATCAACCTCTGGATAGGTTTATCTTAATTCCCCATATGATTTCTTGGTGATGATATATTCTTTGGCTCTAGTTTTGCCTCGCAGATGGAAATATTCTGCCTATTAAGTTATGGTGCGAGTCTTCCACTAAAAGGCTAGCAGTTTGATCAAGTAAGTCCTGATTGTTATTCTGTTCCTCTGCCCCTCTCTTCCCCTCCACCTTCCCGTCTCCACCTATATCCTTCCTTTGTCCCGCCCCCCTGACATCAGTCTGAAGAAGGGTCTCGACCCGAAACGTCGCCCATTCCTTCTCTCCCGAGACGCTGCCCGACCTGCTGAGTTACTCCAGCATTTTGTGAATAAATACCTTCGATTTGTACCAGCATCTGCAGTTATTTTCTTACATCCTGATTGTTACATGACTGATTGATATGAACTGGAGAGAACCATGGTTATTCCTGTGCTGTGGAGGGTAAATATAAGATCACACATATTTTTTTATTTATTTGACTTAACTGTTCTCAGATGTTTTATTTCAAATATAAAGTTTATTTTATAATATATTTGATTTATATCTTTTGAATATATGGTGATGTCTGATAAGATTCAGTTCTTGAGACATTTGATAGCCAGTTAACCTTCCGTTAAAGGGCCATTCACAAACGAAAGCCTGGCGTAACATTGAGCCTTACTGATCAACTTTGATCCAGCCTTCTGGAGAAAGGTACCTCTGAGGGAGCTGCTCCAAGTAAGAACAGGTTTAGTAGGAGATGAGTAGTGACCATGTTTTTTAAGTAGGATTAAGTCCCTATTTTCACCTGAACTGTCCTGTATTGTAAGAATACAGTGATACAAACATGTTATCATCAATCCACTTTGTATGGCAAAGACATTTTAAATTTGTGTTTAGCATTTCACTCTTGCTCAGACTCTGACCTACTGCTTGTGCTGAATTTGCTGTTAGACATGGCTGTCTTGCACATAATCTGAGTTGCCTTCATGGTTTATTGCCTCATTAAACCACTACTGAAAAACTGCTTTTTCACTTCTGGCCTAAACAGTGTAGCTTGATGGTCCTTTTTTCCTCCAAGATGAAGGATTATATTACTTCTGTTTTTGTTTCCAACTAAACAAGTGTGAGATAAATACTTGGGGCAGTATTACTGTGCTCCACTCTCCTTTCCCATTCTTTCTCTCCAGCATCATTTGTCCCAGCTAAAAATAGAACACAAAAGGGTGCTTCTGTTCAGGGACCAACTGGAAATGAAGTAGACCAATGGCATAGGATGAGGGCTGCTTTCATGCTGAAAGAATGAAAACACGGGAGCAATTTTAATCGTGTAATTGTTTCTCCAGCATGCCCATAGACTGACAGATTGCTCACATCACATGCTAGCTAATTTTAGATTGCATTGATTTCCCACCAGGCACATTAGGTTAAAAATACTCCATTAAAATTCACATACCATGACTCTTTTGGCACACTCAGAATAAGGAAAGTTTTGTAATACATATGGCCCATTAAACTGCAATTTCCCACTGCTGAGATTTTGCACATCTCAGAAAGCTCCCAAAGGTAAGCCCTTGCTTCTTACCAACCTGATGTCTACAATTAATTTGCATCACATTAGAGAACTTTCTTCACTGATGTTCTAATGTAACAGTACAACAAGTAATTCATTAAAACAACACATGGTAAAAACAGCCAATCTGATTTAATCAGTTAACAAGTGAACAGTGGCAATGACACGTTGAAATTGGTTGAGATTTAATTAACCATCCTCAGCAATTTCATAATATTAATCCATAATATACTTGTGTACAAATATTAAAAGAGAATCAATTTTATCGCATGCACTTTTGTCATTCCAGGATACTGCACACGCCAGGATTTCATGATCTTGAAATAGCCTTTAATATGTCATTTTTATAGATTCTGAAGCTTGGAGCCAACTATCAAAATGTTTTTTTTATTAATAACAGCTGCTTACAATGAACAGATTATATATATATACACGTCAGTCCATCATTTAAATACATAGACTCCATTTTCCAGATAATTGTTTTTAATTCAATGGAATATAAAACTCAACAGTGCGGGTTGGCATTTTAGTCATTGTTTAATTCACAATTTATTTTCTGTTTACAATGCACAGCCTGCATGTTTGCAGAGAAGGGAAGCGTTATGTTACTATTCTGTTTCATCTTTAAATTTGGAGAAACATGTTTATTTATTTGCCTGAACTTGGCCAGTTTGTTCTTAGATTCAAAAGGATCTCAACGTCCTGCGGGGCCAGTTTATAAATTCCAATTTCATTCAGAGCTGCACTAGCTGTGGGCTGTTGAATGTTGGTCGTATCAGTCATGGTACCAGAAGTGGCCTGGAGCACTTCTCTCAGTAATAGTGCTGAACCCACATTCAGGTTTAAGATGATACACGCTTCTTTCACTCTAGATGAAAAAAAAAGTTTTAAGGGTTTGTCATATTTGGTACAATTATTATAGATTTTTGATTGTGCTGAATTTTTACACACTTGACAATTTCCAATCGATGAAAATATCTCTAGATCACAGACATGTCATTTCTTAATAATGTAGATAAAAGATGGATTGTTTCTAATTAAGGGGTAACAGAGATAGACTTTATTTCAATATACATCAACAGTCTAAGACATGTGTTATAAACATTTGATTGTATCAAATTAGGAAAAATTCAAAGGTGGCAAATATAATTAGAATATATTTTGCACATAACTGTTCAGTTTTTATGAGAAATGCATAAGAACATGGAAGTACTGGTTGAAGTGATGAGCATATAACAGGAAGAATTATGAAGTCATAGAAAAGACAATGCGTAGTTACCAAGATGATATGAAGAATGAACTTAGAGAACTACTGGCTAGCTGCAGTATACACAGAAGCATTTTCTGCATTTATAGGGGTTTTGTCCATTTTCTTTATTTTCACTATTACATTTTTGTTAAATTAAATTATCAAAAACCTTTTTCAATTATCTAATGGCAACTTAATGTGCTTTTAAATACATGCAATTTATCCCCTTCTGTCATAGATGGATCCCTCACCCACGGTCCACTGTGTCCCATAGTTCTGCCATTGCTCCCACCCCTCCATCCAAAGCATTCATTCTCTCTAGCACAAGCATAGTATCTGAAGTGTGTACCACCTATAAATATTCCTTGCAGTTACTCTAATTGGTAATACATCCCAAACCCATGGTCTCTTCCACCAGGAAGGATAGGGGCAACATGTGCATGGAACCTCCAACTATATGTTCCACATCATTACATATCGTCCTGACTGAATTTATATCAGTGTTCAAGATCTGGAACTTCCTACTCAACAGCATTGTGGAAGTATCTTCATGAGAAGGACTGCAGTTCCCGTACAATTAAAGGTGGGGGCCATTTAGGATGCCCAGATCCTAAAATTTATGTAAGCAAAGAAACTGTTTGCCCTCCCCTCACACCAAAATCAATGGCTTAATTGAAGTGGTCTCTGCACAAAAAATATGTCTGTGTAATACTATCAATTAATGCTGCTCAGAAATATTACGTTTGCACTCAATTTACTTACTGCTTGAAGTAGTTTTCTGGTCTCTTGCAATAGTGAGCAAACAGTGGGAAAAGATTGCGTGCCATGTCAAACTGGAGCTGTGCTGAACCACCTTCATTGAAGTGATTTGCCAATATAATCTGCAATTAAAAATAAAGTGAAACTATTACAATATTCAAGGGTAATCAACTTTACGATCACACATACTTGAAGTCTTTTATTACTTGCATTCAGATTACTCATGAGCAGTGCATTACACAACTCCCAAATGTTAACTCCCTCAAAAGAAAACTATGGTTATATATTCAAAGAGCATTTTTTCTACCAAAAAATTCTGCATGAAATCAAAATTGATGGGCAAAAGATTTTTATACCCAGTTCTTGCGGATGCTAATTGAAAACACCCCTCTGATAGCTTTAAGGATGCTATGTCAAACATAACCGTCTGCTTCCTGTCACTGAACCAATTTGGATCCAATCAGCAACTCTCTCTTAGATCCAAAAAGCTTTGCTTTTTGATTGGCCTACCTTGTGGGTGTATCCAAAGCTTTAATAAGATTCATGCAGAATACATCAAACATACTGCTCTCATCAAACCTCCTTGTTACTTCCTCAAGGTATTCAATCGTTAGTTGACATTATCTTGCCATAACACATTTATAAAAGGACACGAAGTGCTGGTGTAACTCAGCAGTTCAGCATTCATGTTGACTATATTTAATATGTGCCTCTTTAAATGAAGGTTTACACAGCCCCTAAGAATTACCTACCACCAAAATTAAAGTAGCCAGCCTGCAATTATTTGATTTATTCACCCTCATTAAACAATAGTCCCAAGTCAATAGTCCTCCAATCTCTGGCATTACTACTGGAGATTTAAAAGTGACAGCTTCTGCAATTTTCCCCCATGCTTTGTTAATAGCCTAGGATATTTCCTTTGCTGATTCTTTACCTTTAATGATGTTACCCTACTACCACTTTTGCTGTTATTCCATTTAACATTTGATACTCTTCCTCCATAACTACATTTTTTTACCAGTACCAGGCCATTTCTTTCATAGTTATCCTCCTGCTCTTTATATCCAAAAATATATTTATTTATTTTTTGTCATTTTACTTCCCAGTAGCTTTTCACATTTTCCTTTAAATTTCACCCCTTTGTTTTCTAGATTCCTCCAGTTTCTGCAGTACTAAGCTCTCAGTGTTCTACATAAACTACCTCTTTTGCCTCATCCTCCCCTCTGTGCGCAGGCTCTAGATTTGGCAGACCCAGCCCTTTTCTTTTATGGGAACATGTTTAGCTTGAACTCCATGAACCTGCTTCTAAAATTCCATTGCTCTAACCTTTACTTATCTTCAAATAGCTGTTTCCAGGCTACTTTTGCTGAATTGCTGCTCAGCCTAACAAAATTGGCTTTATCCCAATTTATATTGTTTACTTCCTTTTATCCATGCCCTTTTCCATAATTATTTTTGAGATAACTGAATTATCACTGAGAGGACAAATGTAAGAGGAAAGTGTACAATAAATGGCAGGACATTTTGGAGCATTAATGTACAGCGGGTCTTGGGGTGTAAGTCCAACGCTTCTGAAGTGGTAAAACAAGAAGATGGAATAGTCAAGATGGTGCCTGGTATACTTGCCTTCAAATGGTCAGGCACTGCATATAAAAATAAGGAAGTCTTGTTGCAACAGTGTAAAACTTTGGTAAGGCCACATTTGAAGAATTGTATGCAGTTTTGGTTTCCGTATTGCACAAACGATTTGGAGGCTTTGGAGAGGGTGAAAAAGAGGTTCACCAGGATGCTTCCCGAATTAGACTTTTAAACATAAGGAGAGGTTGGACACATTTAGATTATTTTCTCTGAGGTAGCAGAAGTTGAGCAGTGACCTGACAGTATATAAAATTATGAGAGGCAGGTTAGACGGTCAAAAATCCTTTTCCCCCAAGATGAAATTGTCAAAGACTAAAGGGCACAGATTTAATGTGAGAGGTGGAAAGATTAAAGGAGATGTGCAAAACAAGTTTTCTTTTAAACAAAGAGTTGTAGAACTTTGGAACACACTGCCAGATAGATGGTGGAAACAGAAAAATTTAGGCATGCACCTGAACAGGCAGCAGATGGAGAGGTATAGACCACCTGCAAACAGATGGGATTAGTTTAAATTGGCATGAGGGCCAGCGCGGACAACGTGGGCTGAAAGGCCGGATCATGAACTGCATTGTTTGATGTCCTACACAAAATCCTCACCCACTCTTTCCATCTGCTCAACTCTATTCCCTGAAACTACATCCAGAATTGCACTATTACCAACCCTATCCACCAGCCCTGAGAAATATCAAGAAAGAACAATTGGTCTTGTTTCATTAAAAGATTCCTCTGAATAAAAAATTGAGGTTATATACTCTCTGGACCTATTACATTGACTCTGGCATACATTACGATACGATCCAATGTTAGGGTGATTGAAATCACCCATTATTATTGATCCCCTATTGCTTCTGCATGTCAGAAATTTACCTATAAAGCTGCTTGTCTATCTCCCTTGGACTCCCAGTCTCTCTGCTCGTTTTGATCATTAACAACTCATACTGTCTCGTTGATTCATTTTGACATTTTATCCTACTTTATTATTTTATTTTATTATTTTTTTCATATTTCAGATACAGCGCAGAAACAGGCCTTTTCGGCCCACCAAGTCTGCGCCGCCCAGTGATCCCCGCACACTAACACTATTAACACTATCCTACACACACTAGGGACAATTTTTACATTTTACCCAGTCAATTAACCTACATACCTGTACGTCTTTGGAGTGTGGGAGGAAACCGAAGATCTCGGAGAATACCCACGCAGGTCACGGGGAGAACGTACAAACTCTGTACAGTACAGCACCCGTAGTCAGGATCGAACCTGAGTCTCTGGCGCTGCATTCGTTGTAAAGCAGCAACTCTACCGCTGTGCTACCGTGCCGCCCTGTGATTGTTTTGATTGTTTTGTTTAGTGACTATTGCCAATCACCTCGTTTTTAGTATTCGTCACCCATATCATCAGAATGGAACAAGAAATAATCTATTTTTATTAACTGTGAGATCAAATGCAAAATTAAGTGTAAGAGATTTATAAAATCAAGTATGAGTTGAGGCAAAGTAATTAACTTTCAAGATGAAGGCATGAGGCAGTATGTTCAAATTTAAAACTGGAATGGATCGATGGATAAGAGAAAAGAGGATGGAGGACTATGAGAACAGGACTGCTTAGTATGAGAAATACATGCCAATGCAACCTGAGCTAAATTGCCTGGTTCATGGAGAGTTTTGTTTCAAGTCAATGACTTCTCAATAGGTTGTTCATTGGTAATACAGAATTGAGTGACATTTTCTGGCTCAGAAATAGTCACTGAAACAATTTACAATGCATTTAACTTATTTTTAAAATCTAAAATAGATTAAGATTTCTTCTTTCAATTACTTATAAGATGATTCGATGTACAAGGCTTAGTGTAGGAAAATAACTGCAGATGCTGGTACAAATCGAAGGTATCACAAAATGTTGGAGTAACTCAGCAGGTCAGGCAGCATCTAGGAGAGAAGGAAAGGGTGGTGTTTTGGGTCGAGACCCTTCAGACAAGGCTTAATCACTCAAGCAAGTTTAAACAAGCTATAATCATAATATCTTATTTGTTTTATAAAAAAAAAATGTACCTACATCTTGATAGATGAATAGGTCCAACTTCTCAGCAAGCATTTGCCAAAATGATTTAAAAAGTGAATGGCAAAGTTCCTGCTCCAACTGCAGTAATAGGTCTCGTAGAGTCAGTAAGAGTGGACAGGCTGAACTAGACAAGGACATCACTGCTTGATCTGACTGAGATGGCAAAAACAACCACCTGTTAAACAAATAACATATTAATGATTCCATAATGCAGGTGATATAAATGTACACACTAAAAAAGAACATCCAATTCCTATCCCTTGGAAACTATAAACCTAACCAGTGAAAAGCAGTTACTGCACACAAAATAACAAACACTGCAGCAATAGCTTGTGATTTAATTAAATAAAACAAAACTTATCGATAGTTCAATCTGATCATATCTGGGATCATACAATTAACACAGCATTTATTGAGCTGCAAAATGGTTGTTTCAGAAACTTTGAAAAATTAAAGTAGATATAAAGTTTCAAAAGAACTTATGTAAGAACTATTGCACCCGATTTCAAGTGTAAACTAATGGAAAGAATATAAGCATAATTAATTGTTTTTACTGGTACAAAGATTAGCATCAATATGCATTATTTTAATTATGTAGTTCTCTATTTTGTAATTGGTTTGTATTGAGGCAGGAGCGAGAAAAAGACAGATTTCATCAATGAAATTGCACAATGGCATAGCAATTAGCACAACTACCACAAACCTTTGGTGACCTGGATTTGATCAGGACATTAGGTACTGTTGTTTATTCACACGTTTTCCCTGTGACCACAAATGTTTTCTCTATGAAATAGCATGTGTAGATTGGAGATGTTAATAGGGATGCGAGAAAAGAAACCGAATTTAACAGAAAGGACACAATAGGTAATAATGGAACACATCATTAATTTTGACATGTAGTTTAGACATACAGCGCGGATACAGGCCTTTCAGCCCACCAAGTCCACACCAACCAGCGATCCCCGCACACGAACACTATCCTACATACACTAGGGACAATCATTACGTTTATATCAAGCCAATTAACCTACAAACCTGTACGTCTTTGGAGTGTGGGAAGAAACCGAAGATCTTGGAGAAAACCCACGCAGATCATGGGGAGAACGTGCAAACTCCGTACAGACAGCACCCGTAGTCAGGATCAAACCCGGATCTATGGCGCTGTAAGACAGTTGCTCTACCGCTAGGCCACCCTGCTGCCCAGACTGTAACAAAATATTTTTGTTGTATCTTTGGAAGGATTTAATAGGACGTGCTAATTATTGGTAAGCTGCTGGCATTTCATTTTAATAGTCCAATCTTAGGAGTATAAACACATTCAGCTTGCATGATTTTTTAAGAAGTTTCATTTACAAGCAGAACTGTTTGATCATGTAATATTTTGCCACAGGAAGTGCTAGAAGGAAAGGTCATTATCTCTGGCATCAACCTGAACTTATTTAGTATTTTAATACAGTAAAGTGTTGCGTGGACGGTTTATCAAAGAAAAGTTGGCACTGAAACGTAAGGTTCAGTGCTAGGACCCCAGTTATTTACAATGTATATTAATGATTTGGACGAGGGAATTGAATGCAACATCTCTAAGTTTGCGGATGACACGAAGCTGGGTGGCAGTGTTAGCTGCGAGGAGGATGCTAGGAGGCTGCAGTGTGACTTGGATAGATTAGGCGAGTGGGCAAATGCATGGCAGATGCAATATAAATGTGGATAAATGTGAGGTTATCCACTTTGGCGGCAAGAACAGGAAAGCAGAGTATTACCTGAATGGTGAACAATTAGGAGAAGGGGAGATGCAACGTGACCTGGGTGTCATGGTGCACCAGTCATTGAAAGCAAGCGTGCAGGTGCAGCAGGCAGTGAAGAAAGCGAATGGTATGTTGGCATTCATAGCAAGAGGATTTGAGTTTAGGAGCAGGGAGGTTCTACTGCAGTTGTACAGTGCCTTGGTGAGACCGCACCTGGAGTATTGTGTACAGTTTTGGTCTCCTAATCTGAGGAAAGACGTTCTTGCCTTAGAGGGAGTACAGAGAAGGTTCACTAGATTGATCCCTGGGATGGCGGGACTTTCATATGAAGAAAGACTGGATAGACTAGGCTTGTACTCGCTGGAATTTAGAAGACTGAGGGGGGATCTTATAGAAACATATAAAATTCTTAAGGGGTTGGACAGGCTAGATGCGGGAAGATTGTTCCCGATGTTGGGGGAGTCCAGAACCAGGGGTCACAGCTTAAGGATAAGGGGGAAGTCTTTTAGGACCGTGATGAGAAAACATTTCTTCACACAGAGAGTGGTGAGTCTGTGGAATTCTCTGCCACAGAAGGTAGTTGAGGCCAGTTCATTGGCTATATTTAAGAGGGAGTTAGATGTGGCCCTTTTTGTAAAGGGATCAGGGGTATGGAGAGAAGGCAGGTACAGGTTACTGAGCTGGATGATCAGCCATGATCATATTGAATGGCGGTGCAGGCTCGAAGGGCCGAATGGCCTACTCCTGCACCTATTTTCTATGTTTCTATGTTTTTTTCTGATTTCTCTGTCATTAAGTATGAAAAGATACAGATTTATAAAATAGATAGATGGATTATTTAAAACTTATCAAGATATTTATAAACACATTTTTAACCATTTCACCTAATCTGGTGAGGATGCTAACAAGTTCCTTGGTTTTTATACGCTCACTCCTCTGCTATAGATTATCTTCATTGAACTCTCTGCTATTTAAAACAGAGATTGGCTTATAATATTCAACATCTATTCCCATCTTAAATGAGGGTGATTTCTCCCAACATGCCTGAAAATGTAATTTAATAATAGTCACCTTTCTTTCTTGTAAAGTTTTGCTTTGTCTTTCACTTCTCTGAAGACATGCTCTACTTGTCGTGTCAACATATCGTGTCGGAGACGCTCTAGCAAATCAATCATATTATCAAAGACAGAGCTTTCAAGAGATGCTAGCTGGCCAAGTTGCAACTCAGTCATAGTGTTGGTCTCTCCACAAGCCTCAATTGCTGCTTGCTGAAGCTGGAGGAAGAACTAATCAAAACCAAAGCCATTACTAAAAATGGAGAATATATTTTTGATGCAATTTCAAAACATGCAATTTATCCCTCTTTAAATAAGGAAAAATGCAGCCATACTCAATATTTCAATATACTCAATATTTATTGTAATGTATTGCTTCTCATTTACTATACCAAATTTAATTTGTCTAGTTAAAACATCACATTATTAACTTCATTATTAAGGTTTCACATCTCTTATCTAATCCCTCTCAACCTCCTACCCTTTGTGTGTTTAAGAATAAACATATATATTAAATTATTGTATTAATAACAATGAATACACAATCTACACTGACATGTAACTATATTTTATTAACAATCTTTCAGCTGATCACTAAATTAAAACTTTTGCTCCCTATTCTGATTTTTAACCATTCCTGATCAACCCCCAAAATAATCACCTCCATAGAATTAAATGCAGAAAACATGATTGGGAAGTTTACTGATGATTTGTGTAAAAAGGTGATTGACTGATTTACAGTGAGAAAGCAAGCTGTAGACAATACGAATCAATGGACTAAACATTTCAAATGGCATTCAATCTGAAAAATTAAAAGTCAATACTTTTATGGTAGAGATTATGCTAAGGCAATACCTAAGAAATGGTTGGATACTGAAGAATGGTGAATGCATAAAGTTAATGCCTAGAAATGACAAAAGTAAAATGGAAAGGTGGTTAATATGGTGAATGGGATATTTTCCTTCATTGACTGAAATGTAGAATACAACATCAGAGATGTAATGCTGAGGCTCCATAAGGCACTGGTAAGGCCACATTTGGAATATTGTGAGCAATTTTGGGCACCATAACTGAGGAAGGATGTGCTGGCTCTGGAGAGGATCCAGAGGAGGTTTACAAGAATGATCCGAGGAATGAGTAAGTTAACCTGTGATGTGCATTTGGCCGGTACTCGTTAGAGTTTAGAAGAATGAGGGGGAACCTCTGAAACATACAGAATAGTGAAAGGCTTGGATAGAGTGAATGTGGAGAGGATGTTTTCACTAGTGGGAGAGTCTAGGACTAGAGGTCATAGAATTAAAGGACGTTCTTTTAGGAAGGAGATGGGGAGAAATTTCTTTAGTCAGAGGGTGGTGAATCTGTGGAATTCTTTGCCACGGAAGACTGGAGGCCGTCAGTGGATATTTTTAAGGAAGAGATAGATTCTTGATTAGTACAGGTGTCAGAGGTTATGGGGAGAAGAGGGGTTAGGAGGGGGAATGGGGTTAGAAGGAAGAGATAGATCAGCCATGATTGAATGGCAGAGTAGACTTGATGGGCCGAAAGGCCTAATTCCACTCCTATCATGATCTTATCATAAGGCTAGAATTGTGTAAAATATTAGAAAGTGAAAAGTGTCTACATTTCTAGACAACAGAATATTAGCTGGATGTGACAACACTTTTAAAAATAAGGTTGTTATATTGAAATAATATACAATTATGAGATGTCTAAATATGTTAAATGGTAATGAAAAATGTCTATGAGAATTGCAGCCTGAAATTCAAAAAATTGCAGCTGAGTTGCAAACAAGACAGAGAAAAATGATTATTAATTAAACACAACGTCAGTAGGCATGTATGTTTGGGGGTATTGGAGAGTGGTGGGAGAGATGCAGCTTGAACTACATAAATGTTTTAAAACATTTAAATAATGCAATTAAACAATGTCTGTAGAGAGATTTGCCTGCGTTACAATTTCTCGTAAATGATTGGTTTGATTTATGGAGACTGCGGCAGAAATAGCTGAGTGTGGGGTCTAGATTTAAGTGTGCAGATGGGAAATCCTGGGAGCGGCTGAAAAGGAGCTCAAAGAACCCGAGAACAGCCAAGAGAGAGGCCAGAGGCCTTCAAAGCAGCAGTGGGTTTGATGATCTAGCCAAGGGTGTGGAAGGAAGCCTGTTAATGTAGAATTGGCAGTTCAGGGATGATTTAGGGACTATTACCCTTATTAAAGACAGCAATAAGTAGGGAGCATAGATTTATGGTAATACTTAAGGATTATAGGGCAAGTGAATTAATGACAAACTGGCAAGTCAACTGCTATTTCTAGAATTATGTGTGCAAAGTGGCTGCCTCATTAAAGTTCAAATGATTGAAAGATAGGCATGATAAGGGATGATAGCAAACTCAGCCTCACACCATTCCATAATATTAAGTCAATTGTCACCAATCTATATTACTCTAAGATTGGATTGAGGTGCTATAACACTAGCATAGTTATTTTGAAGCAAATGTATTGTTTTTTGCTATAAAACAGAATTTCTCTTAAGTACTATGGTAGAGATATGAATCTTCTTACTACATTATTTGCCCAGTCTGCTAATATTGCTGCGATATAGTTGACAGCATTTAGAATCGCACAATAACGGGATCCTAGTGGAGAACGGGTTTCTTCCTTCATCACTTGAGTCAGACGAATCCTGAAATCATCTATCAGCTCTTTCTGAAGTTCCAAAAACTGCAGTTTACGGCCAGCTGTAGGAAGACCCTTGTACCGGTCTGTTAAGAGAAAGTGTGAATTGTGGCTATTCAGCAATTCAGTGATTTATTTAAAAAAAATAAAACTAATATTATCTGTACAGAAGGTTTCAATTTGAGTCTTTTGAACTTAATATACTCACAGAATTCCTACTTTTAATTTAACATTCATACTTACTGAAAATATAAATTCATTTTTTTTAAAAAGCTTATGGAATGACAAAAAAATTACCCAGTAACAATTCTTAATGTTGGTGGTGTTTTTTTAGAGACTGAATTAGATATAATATACACCGATAAACTAATTTTCTATATTGTTTAAAAAAAAATCAAATTCTACATTTTGATTGTGTGATAGATTATGAAAATTAGGAAACCTAATGAACTATAGAATAATTTCACTTGTGAAGAAGAACCAAACGAGAGTACATCAATATAATACATAATATCATAAAAGGAACACAAAAGAACATTCATTTGAAATAATGTTAATCGGGGACTTGCTCCTAGTTGTGTGTTTAGGTAAATGGTACAGAGGCACTTTGAAAAATTAGAACACTACATTAGGAAGTAGGAAATAGTGGCTTATGCTTATTTATCCAGACAATGCAATGTGGGAGGTGACTCCTGGAACATGAACACTGGCATGAAATGCTTGATCTTGTGTTGTATATTCTATGTAAATCTAAATTATCTTTACCTGTAATCACTAATAGAAGTGTCATGAATGTTTCAGCACAATCTGGAGCTTTCATCTCATCCACGTCCATAATGTCCTTGTACTGGGATGTCCATGCAGCTTCTGAAGACAACACTGAATCCATCTTTTCTAAAGCAACTGAAAGTCAAGCAACTGAAAGTTCAACCATAATTGAGGGCTTGTTCATTTTAAAAACAAGCAAAATGTGTGGAGACACAATTAACTGCAGAATCTGGTTTACAAAAAAGACATAAATTGCTGGAATAACTCAGCCGGTCAGGCAGCATCCCTGGAGAACAAACATAGCTGATGTTTCGTGTCGGGACCCTTCAGGCCGATTGGGGGGCGGGGGAGCTAGAAGATAGATGGGAGTAGGACAAAGCCTGGCAATGATAGGTGAGTATTGTTTTAATAGGCAGATGGTTGGACAAAGGCCAGAGATGAAAAGGCAGAAAGTATGCAATAAAGATGGAAGAGTGAAGTGTGAAGCTAGAAGGATATAGGTAGAAGAGGATGAGGATGGGGGAGGAGGGGAGAAATAGGTGTAAATCCAGGTGGGGAACAGGGACAGGATGGGTGGGGGGTTGAAGAAGAATGAATGTTTGTAGGTTAGTTACCTAAAATTGGAGTATTCACTGTTCATACCTTTAGGTTGTAAGCACCCAAGCAGACTCTTTGAGGTACATTTCCTTTACTTTGTGCGTGGCCTCACTCTGGCAATGGAGGAGGCCCAGGAAGAGAAAGAACAGAATGGGAACGGGAAGGGGAGTTAAAAATTGTTAAATTGTTGAGGGTGGCGCAGTGGTAGAGTTGCTGCCACAGCGCCAGACACCCGGGTTTGATCCTGATTAAAAGTACTGCCTATACGGAGTATGTACGTTCTCCCTCTGACCACGTGGGTTTTCTTCAGATGTTCCAGTTTCCGGCCATAAACCAGACAGATTTGTAGGTTTTGGTTAAAAAATGCAAATTGTTCCTAGTGTGTGGGATAGTGGTCGGCGCAGCATCGGTAGGCCAAGGGGCCTGTTTCCACACTGTATTTTTAAAGTCTAATGTCTAAACCGAGAGATCCAGCAGGCCCTGGTGAACCGAGTGCAAGTGTTCAGCGAAACCATCGCCAAGTCTACGCTTGGTCTCACCGATGTAAAGGAGGCCACATCGGGAACACCGGATGCAGTAGATGAGGTCAGAGGAGGTGTACGTGAACCACTATCTCACCTGGAAGGATTACTGGGGTCCCTGAATGGATGGAAGGGAGGAGGTACAAGGACAGGTGTCTCATCTCCTAAGGTTGCAGTGCAAAGTATCTGCGGATGAGGTGGCTTGGATGGGAAGAGATGAATGAACCAAAGAGTTGCAGAGGAAGCGGTCTCTGCGGAAGGTGGAAAAGGGAGGGGATGGGAAGATGGTGAGATCACGTTGGCGGAAATGTTGGAGAATGATGTGTTGGGGTGATGGGGTGAAAGGTACGGATCTGGAGAACTCTATACTTGTTATGTCTACGGGGTGGGGGAGCGACAGCAGAACTACAGGATACAGAGAGACACGGGTGAAGGATTCTTCCATGAGAGCAGGGGGGGGAAAGAGGATAACTCGGATGTACTAGAATGGAATGTCTTATTTGGGAGCAGATGCAGTGGAGATGGAGAAATTTCGAGTAAATGATAGAATCTTTGCAAGAGGCAGGGTGGGAAGAAATGTAGTCCAAATGGGAGTCGGTAGGCTTGTAGTACATATCTGTCAATAGTCTATCCCCTGTGATGGAGACAGAGAGATCAAGAAAAGGGAGAGGTGCCAGAGACATTAGAAAGATATAGAAAGTGAGAGGAGTTAAAAGAGAACACGTCAGCAATGTGTGTGCATTTTTCCATTCAGCATGACATACTACTTTATACATGCAGCGGCTTCATATATATTTATTGCACAGGATACATATGCAACAATGAACTAACTTTATTTTCACTGCACTGATCTATCATGCAATAGATATTAAGTGTCTTATGGAAAAAAAAGAATTACTTTTCCAGTACAGACAATGTTTATGCTTACATTTTCTTTCCACTGTCAACCATTTCTGAAAGCAGGTCTCCTCTGAGAGAATGTGCATACAGTTTGGGAGGCTGTTAATATATCCATGGGCATTATGCAGTTCTTTTTCAAACAACAATATTTCATCTACCATGTGACAAAACAGGTTGTCATCGTAGAGGAGCCTTGGAACATCAGCAGACATCTTCTCCAAAACCAGCATTACAAGACCCCGTGAGAACTCCAGCTAAATGATAAGGACAGGTGGAGACATGTTACTGGAACCATTTAGACTAAATACTGTCAAGTTTCATTATGATTGAAATTAAAATAAAATCTGATAATACAATCTATATTTTGTAGATCTCCCTTATGAATACAAAGAATAACAAAATATATACAGTGCCCTCTATAATGTTTGGGACAAAGACCCATCATTTATTTATTTACCTCTGTACTCCACAATTTGAGATTTGTAATAGAAAAAAAATCACATGTGGTTAAAGTGCACATTGTCAGATTTTAATAAAGGCCATTTTTATCCATTTTGGTTTCACCATGTAGAAATTACAGCAGTGTTTATATATAGTCCCCCCCATTTCAGGGCACCATAATGTTTGGGACACAGCAATGTCAAGTAAATGAAAATAGTCATGTTTAGTATTTTGTTGCATATCCTTTGCATGCAATGACTGCTTAAAGTCTGCGATTCATTGACATCACCAGTTGCTGGGTGTCTTCTCTGGTGATGCTCTGTATTGCAGCCATCTTTAGCTTATGCTTGTTTGGGGACTAGTCCCCTTCAGTTTTCTCTTCAGTATATAAAAGGCATGCTCAATTGGGTTCAGATCGGTTGAATGACTTGGCCATTCAAGAATTGACCATTTTTTAGCTTTGAAAAACTCCTTTGTTGCTTTAGCAGTATGTTTGGGATCATTGTCTTGCTGTAGAGTGAACTGCCGGCCAATGAGTTTTGAGCCATTTGTTTGAACTTGAGCAGATAGTATGTGTCTATACACTTCAGAATTCATTATGGTATTACCATCAGCAGTTGTATCATCAATGAAGATAAGTGAGCCAGTTACCTTCAGCAGCCATACATGCTCAGGCCATAACACCCCCACCACCGTGTTTCACAGATGAAGTGGTATGCTTTGGATCTTGGGCAGTTCCTTCTCTCCTCCATACTTTGCTCTTGCCATCACTCAGATATAAGTTAATCTTTGTCTCATCTGTCCACAAGACCTTTTTCCAGAACTGTGGTTGCTCTTTTAAGTACTTCTTGGCAAACTGTAACCTGTCCATCCTATTTTTGCAACTAACCAGTGGTTTGCGTCTTGCAGTTTAGCCTCTGTATTTCTGTTCATTAAGTCTTCTGCGGACTGTAGTCATTGACAAATCTACACCTGACTCCTGAAGAGTGTTTCTGATCTGTCGGACAGGTGTTTGGGGATTTTTCTTTATTATAGAGAGAATTCTTCTGTCATCAGCTGTGGAGGTCTTCCTTGGCCTGCCAGTCTCTTTGCAATTAGTAAGCTCACCAGTGCTCTCTTTCTTCTTAATGATGTTCCAAACAGTTGATTTTAGTAAGCCTAAGGTTTGGCTGATGTCTCTAACAGTTTTATTCTTGTTTCTCAATCTCATAATGGCTTCTTTGACTTTCATTGGCACAACTTTGGTCCTCATGTTGATAAACAGCAATAAAAGTTTCTAAAGGTGATGGAAAGATTGGAGGAAAGACTAGGTGCTGAGAGCTCTCTTATACCTGCATTAAGGAGGCAATTAATCACACCTTGGCAATTACAAACGCCTGTGAAGCCATGTGTCCCAAACATTAATGTGCCCTGAAATGGGAGGCCATGTATAAACACAGCTGTAATTTCTACATGGTGAAACCAAAATGTATAAAAATGGCCTTTAATAAAATCTGACAATGTGCACTTTAACCACATGTGATTTCTTTTCTGGAGTACAGAGGCAAATAAATAAATTATGGGTCTTTGTCCCAAACATTATGCAACTGTAGTTTTAGCTGCATAGAGGAAATGCAGAACTTTGTCAGTAATAGACATTAGGAATAGTGGTGTAAAATAAAAGTAAATAAAATTAGACATGATGGAAAACTAAAATTTTAAAAATACAGAAAATGCTGGAAGTGCTCAGCACATTCCACTTCTACCCGAAATAATCAACAGTTCAGGTCAAAGACTTGTCATCAAAACTGATAAAGGCTTTTTGACCTGAAATTTTTATTCTCTTTCTCTTCCCACTAGTGTAAAATTATCTACTCCTCTCTTTTCCAATCTTAATTTCAAAAGTCAAAATAAATGACTTAATTATTCAAAAAACGATTGATCAAAAACATATTCAAAGGCTTCCCTATATTCAGGTAATAAAAATGTTACACATATGTAACAATGAAAGTTCTCAAAATTAGGACAAGTTCATTAAAACATATTTCTAAACATCTTGTTCATGGAAATGAGGCACGGTCGGCACGGTAGCGCAGCGGTAGAGTTGCTGCTTTACAGCGAATATGCAGCGAATATGCAGCGCCGGAGACTCAGGTTCGATCCTGACTACAGGTGCTGCACTGTAAGGAGTTTATACGTTCTCCCCGTGATCTTCGGTTTCCTCCCACACTCCAAAGACGTACAGGTATGTAGGTTAATTGGCTGGGTAAATGTAAAAAAAAATAAAAAATTGTCCCTAGTGGGTGTAGGATAGTGTTAATGTACGGGGATCGCTGGGCGGCACGGACTTGGAGGGCCGAAAAGGCCTGTTTCCGGCTGTATATATATGATATGATATATGATATGAAATATGGCGAGAATAGAATTGAGCAAAGAATCAAAGGAAAATAATAGAATAATGGGTGGAAAGATAAAATAATCTTCAAATATGAAATGATAGAGACTTTTTAACAAATCAAACGAATATCAGTTTGGAACTTTCTTTATATACTTCCCTCGTCTTTCATGCTCCAAAAAACATTGAATAACATGCATGTATAAGCTAAAAAATTACATTAAGGCAATCTTACAAAACACACTATTTCTTAATTATACATTGCCATGCCTACAGAGCGAATACCTCACAGCTCTGGGTTCAATCCTGACATCTGTTGTTATCTTATACGGAATTTGCATACACTCCTTGAGACCTCATAGGTTTCCTCTTTGTCCTCCAAGGAGGTGCAGGCTGCTAAGTTAACTGCTCCGTAAGTGTTAAAATCTGGGCGTAGTTCATGGGAACGTGGGAAAATAAAATGAGATTGGTGTATTATTAGCATAAAATGTGTGTCTGTGCTTGCGTGGACTTAGTGTACCAAAGAAACTGTTTCTGTGCTGCAAGGATCTCTAACTCTTTATATAACTGGTTTCTAGAAAGCTTAATTCCCTGAATAAAACTATACAGAAACTTACCCTCGCATCCAAAGGAGGGCCTGTTTTATCTATTATGGGCTGAATTTTCTGTTCAAAAAACTGGGTGTGGTTTCCAATCCACATCAACACCTGTGTTAGGTACCACTCTGGCTACAGAAACAGAAATAAATTATGTTCTACCAGTTCCAACAATATTCCTAATGTTTAAACCTGACTTAATGTCAAGACTAGAACTAAGCACAACTTTTAGAATGTATTTTAAAGGAATTCTAAAGCAAGTAAAGGTCAGTTCAAAGTGGAAGTTAGGTTATAATCTCTAATGCCTTGTTCATATGGATTAACTCTACTGAAACATAGTTATTTCAAAATAACAGTTTAAAATACTAAAATTGCAAACTAAAACCTCAAATATAAATCAACATTGATTTAAAAATAATTTCTTATGTCTACTTGAGAAAAATACAAGATATTGGAATCTTTATTACTGAAGCAGAGGCAGCTAAAAAGATTTAAGATTTTATTTACACAATGAAATTTACCTTGTGTCTTGAGAAAGGGATTATTAGACCACACTTAATTTTGTATTTAATAATTTTTATACTTTCCAATAACATAGAACCAAAAATATTTGGTTCATTAAGTCTGTGCTGGTTCTCAAAACAATCCCATTTCTTCACTTATTTCCTTGTAACCCGGATTGTATTTTTGGAGATAGGAACAGTTTACCAGATGGAAGTGCTGTGATAGAGACCACTGTACTTTTTAATGAATTGAAGTGTGTTGTTTGTTGGTTGTTTTCAGTTGTGCTAACATGAACTGGAATAGATTTCATTATGTGCAGTAACTTTCAGTATATTAACTTAATTAAGTTATACAAAAGTTAAATAACTGAGCAATATTATCTCCACTCATTTGTTCACCACATGGAAACCTCTAAAAATGTAAATATTAAAATAATCATATTGAGTAAAAGTTCCATACATATCTACAAATATAACTCTCCACGAGAAAGTGATCAACCCTTAACTTTTCCAGAATTGTATGCACGTGGAGTCATTTGCAAATGCTGTTCCTTCACAGCCATTTACAAAATCTGGCCACCGTCTGCACCAGCCAAACTCACACAATGGGAGCATACATGACTATTGGGTTAATACATGAAATAAAGATGGGAATAGTTGACAATGATTTTATCCAGAACTTTAAATATTTCAATGAAAACCATCGCAAAGAACGCATTGGGACAGTAAATTTAAAATAGTTATGTCTGGCTAAGGTAGAATTTGTTGCATTACTTCATCTTACATAGCAGTTTCAATAAATTACCAAACCTTGTTTAGCATATTCGTTTGTCTGTTGCCAGAAAAGTGATATTTAAATCTCTTCTGTAGTGGTAGCAGCATAAGCTGAATAGGAATTGCAATAGGCACGGATGGTGGGATATCATACTTCTCTGGCAACTGTTTTGGCTTAGTTATTAGTTCATCTCTGCAGCAACTAGTTAAGGATAACTTTAGTCCAACTGTCCAAAGAGAGTTAAAAAAAATCCTAAAATTTTAGTCAGTGAAAACATCAAGTACTTGTACAAAGATCCATAATTTTATCAACAGAAATGATTGTATATAATTATTTAGTATAAGAAAATAACTGCAGATGCTGGTACAAATCGAAGGTATTTATTCACAAAATGCTGGAGTAACTCAGCAGGTCAGGCAGCACCTCAGGAGAGAAGGAATGGGTGACGTTTCGGGTCGAGACCCTTCTTCAGACTGAATGTATATAATTATTTAATTTAATAGTTAGAATAAGGTTGTAAATGTGTCAAAACTATAATGCATAACACAACCTATGTAGTTAAAATACAGAATTTAGTAAAAACAAAATAAAATCTCTTCTTACGCTGGAAATATGAAAATAAAAAAGGCAACTGAATAGTCCTAAGGCAAAAGATCTGCTAGGGTGCTAATCTATATTCACCCAAGAAGTCCATTGAATGTCAGTCAATTGCTAAATGTTTACAACATTGTTGGTGATATTTATAAATTGGAATTTGAATCCCTCGTCCATCTCCATTTCAGTACAATTGTTATAGACAGGGGTGTGCACTCAACCCTGCTTCCTGAAGTCGATGATCACCTACTTCATTTTGCTGACTTTGAGGGAGCAGTTGTTGTCTTGATACCATGCTAAGTTCTCCTTCTCCTTCCTGAACCCCAACTCATCATTGTTTGAGATATGGCCCACAGCAGCAGTGTCAGTTGCAAACCTGTAAATGGAGTTGGAATAGGATTTGCCTGCACCATTGCACATAGGGAGTATAGTAATGGACATCTATTTTTTTAATTTTGAAGTCATTTAAATCCAAACCGTTTTAGGCTTTTTACCAACAGCACAGTCTGACTCTGACAAATATTTAGCACCATCTACTGGTCAAAAGTAGTTCCTGTATCAGTAAAATGATATTTACAGAAATCATTAAATAAAATCCAAATAAATATTTTCTGACCTCCCTTATTAAAAAAATCCATCGATAAGCAAATTGAAAAATTAGCCAAATTAGGTTCACATTTTTATTTTATTTCAAATTAAGTTTATTACATGTTCCAAGGTTGATGTGCATACATATGCAGCATTATTAATAAATAATATATTTTTCTCCTGTTCCCATCTCCATCCCAGGGCAGATTTCGGTGAGATGGCCATTCATTTTACCACTACGGAGTCAGTTTGGGCTGTGAAATATGCAAGTTTAAGTCATGCAAGATTAATCTCACAAGAGCACCTTAGCTCCAGTCATTTTCTACCCAATCTGTAATTAAAATTAGGTCTTTATAATGACAAAATGTAATGGAACTAGCTTTAAATTTTCCAGCAAAGTATAAATCAGAGGGAAATCCACATGCATGAAATAAGATAATCATATGTGTAATTGAAAAAGGATACGATGTCTGCAACTTGAGGAGTTGAATGAATAATGTTTCTAGGTTATTGTGAAGTTCTGTTGAATTTGCCGCTGAAGCCAGTGCAGGAGCCTGCACTTGCTGGGGTCCAATTAAAGGCCAATGCAATTGCTTTAAGACTTCTTCAAAATCACTGCATGGAAGAAATATTTAATGATTTTTTAATAAACAGATTACCCTCTCACAAAAATTTATTATAAGTTACAGATAATAAAAACATAACCCAAAGTAGTGGTAATCTTGCCCCCAAACTGTAAAGTAACATTTGATGATTCGTGTATAAGAAGATACAGATCCCTTAAATTATCATGCAATCTTCAGAAATGTTATGAGTGGTAAAAAAAAGTTTTTTGCGGCCTCTAAAATACTGTAAGTCTTAGAAGGGAAGAATGTTACTAAGAATGCAGAAAACGTAAAAAAATATCCACAAGTGAAATACTTTAATTTTAAATTTCTTATCATCTATTTTTTAATCCAGGCTCTCCTCACTTTTTGCTTTTCTGTGAATTACTTACGTGATCTTTTGATGTAACAGTGTAATAACTGCCCTATTTCTCATCTGTAATCTCTGTAACCATCTTCAGTCTCAATTGCATACACAAGTTTTGTAACATTGGTCAGGACTTCAATCTTTTGTCCCATGACCACTCTAGAAAACAGTTCTCTCATGTTAAAACTGGATGTGGACTTCTATTCCAATAATATGTTTGGGTGCATATGAGTGGCTACCTCATTGGGAAATGCATGTTGTACATCTGCAAAGTCTGTAGGAAGCGCCTGTGGTCCAGTTGTCTTGAACTTCCTTGCTTTTTGACAAAGAACATGCTCTATCAATACCGTTCGGTAGCAGCTATGCCTCAGTCAACCCACTTTAAAATAATTCTCAGATATTTTCCTCAATATCAAAGTAGAAGAAAGTCATCTTAGGTTCTGTGGGACTACATAAGCAATGATATTCACGATAATAGGTTCTTGGAAATTATGCGGATGAAGGGATAGAAGATAACAGAGGAATGTGGTCTGGTAATAAAAGATCAGCCATGATCTTCCTGAATGACTGAGTCGTTTTGAGCAGCCAAACAGCCTACTGTTTTTTCTTATGTTTTACAGTTAACCTAGAAAATATTAACAGCTGATAATTGTAGGTGATCTTAACAGTCAAAAGAAAAAATTGACCACTTGTTCTTCTGGAATTTATCATTGTCATCTTTTATTCTATTACATACATTAAAAATAACATTATATTTTTCTTCTAGCAGCTGATATTTTAGGTTTAAAAAAATACTTACTTAGTCAATCGGTCCTTGAGAATTTTGTGCCAGAATTTGACAGTGGATCTTATAAAATTGAGCAGATGAGTACAAGATGATTCTTGAAGCTTTATATCTAATTCTGCCATGGATACCAGGGTATTGGCAGCATCTGAGACACTATTTGTCATTAAGTGCTGCTGAATGCAGTCGCTGGGGAGAAAACAATTTAAACAGAAAAATTGCACTAAGTAAATTTGATAATAATACAGTACTCACATTGCCACTAGAATTTTTGTGAAAGGAGATCACAGGCTTCACCTAGCATCTAGCAAGTCTTTCAAAACTGTGGGATTTTATATCAATGGATAGCCAATGAGATTAAAGAACCTCTATTAAATAATAATGATGGAAGAAATGGAAGGGCGGCACGGTAGCACAGTGGTGCAGTTGCTGCCTTGTTGCGAATGCAGCGCTGGAGACCTAGGTTCGATCCCGACTACGGGTGCTTGTCTGTACGGAGTTTGTACTTTCTCCCCGTGAGCTGCGTGGGTTTTCTGCATAAAGGGGAAGTGAATAAATGAATGAATGAATGAATGAATAAGTTTATTGGCCAAGTATGCATATACAAGGAATGTGCCTTGGTGCTCCGCTCACAAATGACAACACAAACATACACACAATTAAGAATAAAGCATAACCACATCAAAACAATAAGGATACAACATTATGGTCTAAACATGTAGGTGAAAATAAACCAGAGCAAAAAAGAGACTACAGACTTTGGTTATTGAGTAGAACTATCACTCGTGGAAAAAAACTGTTTTTATGCCTGGCTGTGGCTGCTTTGACAGTCCGGAGTCACCTTCCAGAGGGAAGTGCTTCGAAGAGTTTGTGGCCAGGGTGAGAGGGGTCAGTCCAATCAGGGTAGTGTCATCCGCAAACGTGAGTAGCTTGACAGAGTAGTCTGTGGAGATGCAGTCATTGGTGTAGAGAGAGTAAAGGAGAGGGGAGAGTACGCAGCCTTGCGGAGCTCCTATGCTGAGGGTCTGCGGGTCCGAGATGTGCTTTCCCAGCCTCACATGCTGCTTCCTGTCCGTCAGGAAGTTGATGACCCACTGACAGAGGGGTTCAGGCACAGTCAGCTGGGAGAGTTTGTAGTGTAGTAGCTCTGGCACAATGGTGTTAAAAGCAGAGCTAAAGTCCACAAACAGAATCCTGGCATAAGTCCCCTGGTGGTCTAGGTACTGGAGGATGAAGTGCAGGCCTAGATTGACTGCGTCGTCCACCGATCTACTGGCCCTATATGCAAACTGCAGGGGGTCCAGCAGGAGGTTTGTGATTTTTTCAGCTGGGCTAGCACAAGTCTTTCAAAGGTCTACAGAGGTGAGTGCGACAGGCCTGTAGTCATTAAGACCAGTGATCCTTGTCTTTTTGGGTACAAGGATAATAGTGGAGACCTATTTAAGAGTGACTTAAAGAAAAACATTTTTTATTGCAACATGTGGCTAGAATCTAGAAAAGTACAGCCTTCAGAAGTGCTGAAGGAAGGTTCAATTGTGGCCTTCAAGAACAAACTGGATAAATATATGCCAAAAATTTTCACAAGGCTGCAGAGAAATGGCGAGTGGGGTTAACTGGAAAAAGATAGCTTCGGTTGAGAATTGATGCAGACATGAAGGCAAATGGCCTCCTTCTGTACTGTAGTTATTCTATCATGAAAAATGAGTTCGACTGGTAGGAAACTTAACCAAATATTGTAGATAATTATCTTTCGGAGAAACTACAGACAGGACCAATCTTTTGTAAACCCATAAGGCTAAACAAGTTGACAATATTGTTGGGAGGAAGAATATCAGGTCAACTTGAGTTAGCTACTCAAACACCATAAAAAGATATAAAACGCTGGGTAAGCAGGCTGCATATCTGGAGAACATGGGTAGGTGACTTTTCGGGTTGGGACTGTTCGGAAGGGTCCCACTTTGTGTCTCTTTTTGTAAACCAGTATCTGCAGTTCCTTGTATACATATCGCTACTCAAACACCATTCCTGATATTCCCTGTGTGTATCTATGCTATTAACTTTTATTGGCTCACACTTTCATAAATATGAATTATTTTAAATCAGTCAAATAGGTACCAATGCAAAAGCAGCATGTTTACCTTAACTCTTCTATTTGTGAAATCCATTTCAAGTACCAAAGGTGCCGCTCAATCTCTTCAATCTGTCCAATCAATACCTTCAGTTCTTCAATCAATGGCTGGGCAGTAACTAGATGATTGTTGATAAACTCAGCTAAAATTGCCTCTTTCTTAATTATGCCATTTAGCAACTTCTTGGAGTTTTCAGCATTCTTGAAAGCATTTTCAATTTTTTTGGGCACTTCAGATGAGACAGTAAAAACCTATATCAATTTTAACACACAACATTGAATTAGGTTAATGATATTAAATAAATTTGCAAAGATACATGCTTTAGAAATGATTACTTCAGCTCAAAAATACTTGGGATCCCAAATTTAGGATTTGGGCTAAAATTGGAAGTGGGAATTTGCTCATGTGCATTATCAAAGGGCAAAATTTCACATAACTTTGTATTAATTAAAATTATAAACTTCAGAAACACACATAAAAAGTTCTATATATGCATTTTAATACTACAATAACTGAATATCTTTGTTGTCAATCTTCAAATCTCAATCATTAAAATTAATATTTTTGGCTCATCATCCAGATGTTTTACTTGTTTCACAGCAAAAGAATGTGATGTGAAACGCTGATTATTTAAAATTTGGAAACCCCATTTAGTTTGTCTCTCTCTAGCAGTCATGCTACCAAAGGGGGGGGGGGGGGGGAGAATCTGTGCCCAGAATTCTATTCTGAGTGGCGTGAATATATCCAGAAAAGGAGCAACAGTGGGGTTAGTTTGAAAAGTGCAGAGTATGTGCTTTCCATGGGGTGGCAAACACATGAAGTGGTTTTCATTCCAGACCACATGCACTTAATTTTGGGTAGCATACACAATGATTCTGAGGGGAGGGCTTGATTTATATTCCTGAATATCTCGTGTCAAGGCCAAAAGTTAGTTAGTGGAAGGTTTTCAACAAATAATATTACCAATGAGCTTCACCAGTGGACCTTGGAATGGTTTTTGCAATACCCAACATTGCCATACCCAACATTGGAATTATTTTTTTTGATGCACAAGGAAATCTATCCTCTGAACCTATTCCAGATCAGATAAAGCAAGGATATGTCCTGACTGGCTACAAAAACATTTTGAATAAAGTAGATCACTATTTTTAGCAGGAAGACCCCTTAAATGCTAAATTCAATAATTAAGTTTTCACTCCAGGTAAAAGCAGGTAAAATGGATGAGTGGGTCGGCTGCCAGGCCAAGCTGAACTGTCCATTGGGGCCTCAGCAGCAGGTAGGCCCTGACATCTCCACAGAGATAAACACATCAACAAAACAAGCTGTTCTAAAGATTTCCCCTTATAATCATGCTAATATTTAATATCAATGAAAGGATCACTATTCAATATGGATCTGTATTTTTTGTGAAAAGCTTTCCATCCATTCAGATTAACACGGAGTGCTCAGAAAATCTCTACTCATTTAATTAAGCATTGTTTTACTGAAGATTTTTTTACAAACAAATATCTCTCCAGTTGTATTGCATCAACAAATGGTAGCTAAATGAATGCTGCCTGAATCATGACCAACTAACTAGGATTTCATATAATGTGCTAAATATACCATCACCAGATATGACACTTTTCCAAATTTAAAATGTTGTTGCTTAAATGAAGTTGGGACTGGAGATAGACACAAAAGCTGGAGTAACTCAGCGGGACAGGCAGCAGGAGAGAAGGAATGAGTGACGTTTCGGGTCGAGACAAGTCTCAAGAAGGGTCTTGACCTGAAATGTCACTCATTCCTTCTCTCCAGAGATGCTGCCTGTCCTGCTGAGTTACTCCTGTTTTTTATGTTCATCGTCGGTTTAAACCAGCATCCGCAGTTCCTTCTTACACATGTTGGGACTGTAATTGAAAATATTATCAACTTGTCCCTATCCCATCAGAGGCACAAACACTTTCAGCCACTGCTACACAACCATAAAAGATACCAGATAGATACAAAAAGCTCGAGTAACTCAGATGGGTCAGATAGCATCTCTGGAGAAAAGGAATAGGTGATGTTCTGAAGATGGGTCTAGTAATCTATTCCTTTTCTCCAGAGACGCTGAGTTACTCCAATTTTTTGTGTGTATCATTGGTTTAAACCAGCATCTGCAGTTCTTTCGTACACATAAAATACACCAACTGCTCCATCCCCTGGTCCCATTTTCCAAAATGTGGGCATCAGGCTGTGGTATGATCTAGATCTGTGGTGTTTAGTATTGGAGATCTGGAATTATACAATGTTACAGCCAGATATTCAACAGCTTTGGCGGGCCTTGCAAGCTTAAACCTCTCACAAGGACAAACCGGGTAGCAGCATAAGTGGCAAAGATGTATCGCTTTTGGATGAGCTCAATGCCTTTTATGCATACTTTGAAAGTAATGACACACAGACACAAGCTCCCACAGCACCTGAAGTCCCTATAATCTCAGACTTTGGAGCCAACATCGGAGCATCCTACAAGAAGGTGGACTGAAGCAAATTAACTTCTGCCTCAAAAATGACCTGGATCCAATATAATTAGTATTGTTGTATTAATTATTCATACCAGAACCTGTTTGTTCTAAACATTACTAATAAATAATACTGAATGCTTCTGATGTAATTCCAATGTAAATAATGCAAACCCCATTCAATGATTGCACCAAAAGCCATTCTTTCCTTCATCGGCGGGGTGTAATATGTAATTTCTCCCATTTGAAATCGCGATTGATTATTTCCAAATCTTTCTGTACAGCTACAACTACAGATAGACATACATAAAGAAAGCACTTTACACGTGTGATTCGCATCAGTGTTCCATATTTAGTTAGTCACTGGTAGATTTAATTATTAAAGATGTACAAGGGTGTTACTTTATGAATGCATCTTGGGGAAAAGAGCTGCGAGAAGCTGCTGACCCCCAAATAAATCTAGGGGCCGAGGCCCGGCCTTCGTACCTGCTCCTCCAGAGTTTTTTTGTACAGCGCTAGCTCCTCTGTTATTTGAGGGAGTCTCTTTAAAGATTTGGGGTCGTTTCCCAACTCTTTCTCTATGAACTTGGCTACATGCTGCGTTATTTCGCAGCTCTCCTCGTTCACCGCGGGGTCCTCCTCCGCCGCCATTGTGCTGACGGCAGACATCACCAGATCCGGGCACCCGCACCGTCACTATGGAGACTCGCGGCAGCGCCGAGCTTCGGCCGCGGACAAAATGGGCGAGGCAGCAGCGACTGCAGAGTGAACACGGAGTAAACACAGTTCAGATCAGACTTAGCTTTTCTTCCACTAGATCTTTTCCTTTTGCAAATTCACGAACCTCAAAAACAGTGACAACTTTACACACTGGCGAGGGGCGGTGGATATACATTGTGCCTCCTGACTTCTGTTGCAAGTCAACAGCCCACAGTATAAATAACACCAGTTTCAATATGTACTGTATTGTGAAAGTAAACTTTTCATAAACATATGCTTGGTTTAAAGATGTCATAAATCCAACTCATTTTCCCGGTATAATGGTCATTTGTAATTAGTGACAGATCTGATGTAATCCTTAACATCTCAAAATTAAATCATGGTTCATAAATTTGTATAGAGAACAATATAAATTTCACAAAACCTCATAATACCCACTTTCTGCGAACCTCCACAACGGATGCAAATACTTAATGCTTGTAAAGAAATGTATTCAATAATATTATCAACATCCAAGAAAATAAATATGCTGTAACGGTGGGACTGTACCGTGTACCAGATCTTTGTCTGCGCTACTCTTCCCTGGCTTGAAGGAATCACAGAAGCATGAATTTATTCTAAATGCTTTCTCAAATTTTGGTAATTTCATTGTCAGTTGAATTTAAACCTCTTAGCAGGTGGTAAGAAATGGACACGCCAGTTATTGAAGGCTTATTTATTTTTCTTTTATTGTTGAGAAGTCACTTCAAATATTTTTTTCTTCTTTCTCAAGGTGCCTAATTTTCCTGCTGTTAGAGGTATAGGTTTCACTTACATCATTTTACCTTTTGCTCGCTATTTTCTAACCATTTCAAAGCAACAAATGTTTTACAATTTATTTTTAAATAAGCTGGGAGAGCTGTTCTTTTTTTTTTTCCAAAGTAATGCTTATTAGATTGATGGGTATACATAAAAAAATTTACATGCCTTTTCTCTGGAAAAGTACATTTTCTGATTTTATTTTCCACTCTTTTTTTTTTGACCAGCATTGCCCAATGTTATAATTTTATATCACCACCAAGGTTCAGTGCTCAAACTTTACATTCTGGAGATAGATTGTTATGCCTATGCATCTGAACTTCAAATCATAAATACTCTCCTAAATTCCTTTCAAAACATGACACCCTCACACTCTGTTAGACTTGGTAATGGTTACTCCAAGTGTTACAATGATCTTAATTAGCATGGCATAGAAATTAAATTGAAATATATATTGGGAACAAAAAGACTGGGTTTTTTTGGGGGGCTTTAAGTCGACTGTATTGTCATATGCTCATTGTCATAGTCCTTGATTGTACATTTAGCTCAGATGCTGAAAGATAAAAATATCCATACATTGAATTGCATCTACCATGTGCACACATTTCACTATTCTATTTTCTCCTGCAGTTTGTTACTGTAAAAACACAAGTAGAAACTGATGTAGACCTTTTAATTCCTATGCCTACTCTTCTATTCAATAAGTTCATGCATCTTACTTCCTCTTTCCTGCACTGATCCCATATTCCTCGATTCTTGAAATATCTGAACATCAATTGACATTATGTTGAAAATATTTAGCATTCTCATCCTTCTGAATTCAAGAGGGGACTGACTTATTTTACTTAACCTCTCCATGTGACAAACCAAAATACCCAGCTTCACATTTCCACAATTCCCAGTAGTCAACCTGGTGAACCTCGCTGCACTCCCTCCATTACAAATACAATGTACAATGTTCTAGTATAATCTCACCTGGACCTTGTATAACTGGGGCCAGACATCTGTCTCAACTTGTACTCAACTTCTCTTGCCATGAAAGTCAATATGTTATTTCATTTTCCTATTCTGCTGTACCTGGTTATTAACTTTTGATTTGTCTACAAAAACACCCAGATCCTCCCGAACACCAACACTTTTCAATCTAGTTTAGTTTATTGTCACGTGTACCATCATACAGCGAAAAGCTTTTGTTGCATGCTAACCAATCAGCAGAAAGACAATACATGATTACAATCGATGCATTTACAGTGTACTTGATAAGAGAATAAAGTTTAGTGCAAGGTAAAACCAGCAAAGTCCGATCAAGGATAGCCCGAGGGTCACCAGAGAGGTAGATCGTAGATCAACACTGCTCTCTGGTTGTGGTAGGATGATTCAGTTGCTTGGTAACAGCTGGGAAGAAACTGTCCCTGAATCTGGTGTGAGTTTTCACACTTTATACCTTTTGCATGATGGGATGAGGGAGTGGCCAGGGTGCAACTCGTCTTTGATAATGCTGCTGGCCTTGCCGAGGCAGGTTGAGGTATAAATGGAGTAAATAAAAGGAAGGCTGGTTTGTGTGATGGTCTGGGCTGCGTCCACAATTCGCTGCAATTTCTTGTGGTCTCGGATGGAGCTGTTCCCAAACCAAGCTGTGATGCATCCTGATAAAATGCTTTTTATGGTGCATTTGTGGAAGTTTGTGAGAGTTGTAGGGGACATGCCAAACTTCCTAAGCCTTCTAAGGAAGAAGAGGTGTTGGTGTGCTAAGTAGAGGCGTTGGTGTGCTATCTCAATTCCTGTTTATTAATTTCTGAAGTGCAAAAGCCAAGATCACCAATCTTCGTCATAAACCAAAATCATACTGGCAGTGCACTCTCTCACTGCCCTGCAAATCCACAAATCACAAAACAGATTGGGGCCTATGGGGGACTGGGATTTGTCTCATGGTAAGAACAAAGAAAATTCACAAAATGGCCATACAAGTCTCAATTGTACAAACTCTCAGTTGTTTGCTGCAGACAACACCTGAATGAGGCCAAATGGCATGCAGCTGGAATACTCTGAAATTCCTCTCAGATATGCTTTGAGGTTAAAAATTCAGATATTATACCTTGAAGTTCTTTTTATTTCACAAATTATATCCAAAGCTGGTAAGATTAATACTTTACAGAAAATAAAATTATCACTGGAAATAAGATTGTAAAACAATAGCAAGCTGAATTTATAATACTAAAGATTTGTTTATTGATCAGTGTTGTTATATTTTGCTTAAAGCCATTAACTTTTACAAACATGTGAAACATAAAATCAACCTTCCAACATTAGTAAAACAATTCTAAAAGATGTTCATTCACATAACAAGCTAAATAAAAGTAGAACGTTTCTAAATATTTCAGTGGCTGTTAAAAAAACCATATGGGTACATTAATCAGATTATCGTAACCAAACTGTGTTCAGCCGAGTTTGATTTTTGATGCTCGTATCCATTTTGAGTACCTCTCGAATTGCCATGGTTGCATATGTAGAGGGGGGAAGTGAGAAAGCCATTTTCAATGCTTTAAAGTTACCATCTGTAATAGCAAACAACTAATATTACATTTCTTTAAAAAAATACTCAGAAAACATTAGTCATTTATTAACTGAAATAGAGATTGGTAGAAATATTCAAAGACACCAAACCATTGATTACTTTTTGATTCTTTCCAAGGAAGTGAACATTTACTACCCAACTCTCATTGCCCTTGAAAAGGTAATGGTGAATTGTCTTCTTGAACCATTGCATTCTCCAAAATTGTCAGTGACCACATAGGAAGATGCAGGACTTTAAAATCAGTAACAATGAAGGAACAGCAATTTATTTCCATGTCAGAAAGGTATGATAACTAGAGAATAACTTGGAACTTGTTGCTTTCCTATTTTCTTGTCTATTTCTAAATTGATGAGGCAATGTGGTAGAAGGTGCCTTGAGAGTTACTGCAGTGCAGTTTACTGATGGTATATAACATAGGTTTTTCCATTGGTGGAAGAAGTGCATGTTTAGGATGGTGCAGATTGGCATTCAAAGGGTTGCTTCAATGGTGTCAAGTTTACTCATAAGATCATAAGTGATAGGAGCAGAATTAGGCCACTTGGCCCATCAAGTCTACTCCACTCTTCAATCATGGCTGATCTATCTCTCCCTCCTAACCCCATTCTCCTGCCTTCGCCCCATAACCTCTGACACCCGCACTAATCAAGAATCTATCTATCCATCTCTTGCTTAAAAATATCCACTGACTTGGCCTCCACAGCCTTATATGGCTGAGTGGTGTCGATTGATACATGGTGATTTGTTCCCTGCACAATATCCAGACTCGAAACTCCTCGTATCATGAATTATTAATGTTGCTTTCCAATTTTTACATCTGGTACAGATATGGATATGAACATATTTTAGTTAAATTAAATATTTCTGTGATGAACATTGTCATTTTATAGTTGCACCATAAGGACAACCCTCGCCTTGATCCCAATCTACATTGGAATATAAAACTGGCCTTGATGCTTAGGTATTAGGGCAAGAAAACAGGTTAGAGTACCTTTTTATTCACAAAATGCTGGAGTAACTCAGCAGGTCAGGCAGCATCTCGGGAGAGAAGGAATAGGTGACGTTTCGGGTCGAGACCCTTCTTCAGACTGATTCGGTTAGAGAACCTATTGTGATCAGTATCAAATAACTTCGAAGAGTCTCGTTACTGAACGAAGATTGGAATAAACCTAATTTTAATGTTTTACAGTCAAACATTACTTTTTGTCTGGGATCATATTGACAACACAGATCAACATTTTTCAAACTATAGCTCATAAAATTTGCAAGGGCATGAGCAGAGATGAATTAGACACGAGTAGAAAAAATTCCCTTGCCTTTCAGTGTTACAGAATACTAGCCGGGCGTGGACCCGTTGGGCCCAAATCTCTCTTGCTGGCCCAGCAACCCTCCGTCCAAACCTCTCCTGCGGGCCCGGAAACCCTCTCCCAACTGACGACACTCACCCACTCCATACCCCCTCAACCCCCCTTAAAACACCCCCGGGGCCGGGTGCAGGAGGAGAGGGAGTTACTCACCCCCCCCCCCCACCAGGTGGGCAGAAGCAGGAGAGCTCTCTTCACCCCCCCCCCTCATTGGCTGCCACTCCCGTCACTCGGGTGGGTTGAGTGGGTCCCACCCCCCATCCGAGCGGCAACCCTCCCCCAACTGCGCACATGCGGATGGCCATCTTACGTAAGTATTAGATCAACGGGCCCCAACTGCGCAGACGTGGACCCGTTTGATCTGCGCATGCGCAGATCCGGCAGCCATCTTACGTAACTATCAGATCAACGGGCCCCAACTGCGCAGGCACGGACGCATTGGGTTCCCATTGTGACATTGAACATGTGGACCCGTTAGGTTCCCATTGTGACGTCGAACAGGGCTGATGGGCAGGGCAGGTGGAAAAGAGAATGTTAAAGTTTAAAAAGGGAAAAAACTTTTAAAATATAACAACCATTTGAACCGCAGGACAATGGTGATTATGGTGGTGCTAAAATTGTCGCTCTATCGTGTACCATTTTGGCTATATTTTGGGAACGTACTAAAATGCAATATATATATATACGCATATACAATGAGAGTTTTAGTAATATTATATTAGATATTGTACATTATTGAATTTCTTATCAATTTAGCAAGATCCATTTCCAGGGCAAATGTTCGCCATACCTTTGGAAGTCTTTGGCAAAGGTAACCCTTCCAGCTTTTCTACATCAGTCTGAACCAATGGAATTTTCTTATCATCATACCCTAGAATTTCCCTATGAATTTAAAGTTCCCAACAAAAACACAAATGTTAGTAATCTGAAGAGAAAGAAGTACTTAACACCAAGAAAATAGGAAAATCATTTTGTAGCTTGTGTTTTAGCATAAATAGTAATAAAAACGAACCGAGCCCACCATGTACAGCAATGGTACAGGTTTATGCATCATATCCACATCATTTAGCCTCTCAGAAGAGATAGCAAATAAAAAAAGGACCAATTTAACAAAAAAATCCAAATTGTCTCAAAAGGCAAACTAGTAAGACACATTTCTTATAAACCCAGACAGCCTGTAACTAATGAAAATACACCTTACACTTTATGTCAATAACGTTTTAGGACAGAACTTTGAATTTTATTTATAAAGTACACTTTCAGAATACACACTGACAATATTGAAACCTTCTTTTCCTTATGAAGTGCAAGATGACCAGCAGTTGTGCATAACAACACTGGCAGAATCAACACCAAACTAAGGAGGTCGCTGTTTCAAAGAGTAACAATGTGCCTATTCTTCCTCATCCTTCTCAAGCTATCTGTTGCAACGTTTGACCTGGCTGAGTGTATCATCCTCCAATAACGTTTCACCATTAGCACCCTTTAAATAGATATGGGATTTGCTGGAATTCATTCTTAACTATCCATGCATGCCACAAATTACCTGTAATCACTTTTAGAGTTGTAGAGCATGAAAGGAACCAAGTCCACTCCAAAAGTCAAGCATCTATTTTTACTCATTGTAAACTATTTCATTTTCTGCTCGTTCACATCAATTCTCCAGAAGCTGCGAGCAATTTACAGCAGAAAATTTACCTACCAACCTTCACGTCTTTGAGATGTGGGAGGAAACAAGTACCCGAAGGAAACCCACGCTGGAGGCTAGGATTGAACCTGTCAATGGAGTTACACTCGAGTTATAATAGAGAGCTAATCTCTATTCGCTGTGGCACTGTGCTGCCTAACGTTTCAGATCCTGTTATTTCTGAAATGCCTCAAGGATCCATATTTGGCATCTAGTTATTTCAAAAACATTGTATCAGATTCTAAACCTATACCGCAAATCCCAGCTCTAACTAACGACCTATCTTGACTACCCTATTGTCTCTCAAATAATTCTTATCTAATATACTAGATGACCAAATATTTCTTCAAATTTTATATTGAGAACATCAATGTCAGTGTTTGTATCAAACTAAATGAGCCACATACCATTCAAATATTTGGCAATTGCCTGAATCTGCCCCAGATTGTTTGCAACCTTTGGAAGAGATCTGATCCTAGATGAGCATCAAACTTTTTCACCCAGAGAGTTGTGAATTTGTGGAATTCTCTGCCACAGAAGGCAGTAGTGCAGGCCAATTCACTGGATGAATTTAAAAGAGAGTTAGATAGAGTTCTAGGGACTAGCGGAATCAAGAGATATGTGGAGAAGGCAGGCACGGGTTACTGATTGTGGATGATCAGCCATGATCACAATGAATGGCGGTGCTGGCTCAAAGGGCCTCCTCCTGCACCCATTTTCTATGTTTCTAAACTATGCAGTTAAATAACCACAACTGTCCATTTCCAATTCAGCATTACCAACTCAGCCCTTCCCTCATTTAACTTGCTGCAATGTTTCTTATTTTCAATCATGATTACTGTAATCCATTTATAGAGTTAACTCATTCATTCCACCTCACCCCATTACTACTATAAATTTAAGTTTAGCCAGAACTCTGCTAACCATGCCCTGACCCAGATAAAGCTCCTTTCACCCATTACCCCTTCTTGCTGACTTATTATGGTTACATGCCATCTCAAATTCATTCTGCGATCATCCCTCATTACCATTATATTTTCAACAGCACCAAACAGCCATGCCCCATCAGTATTTACACCCATTCCATCACCAGGCATGTGAATTTTCCGCGACTTCCACATTTAAAAAATCTATTTTCCGCGCTTTTTGCATGGTTTCCGCGTTTTTCACTTTGCCAAATAAACGGAGAAATCGTATCGAAAAAAAGAAACAAAAAAACCCCAATGTATAGACTTGTAATGAACACTAGGGTTCCGCTAGAGGTCGCTAGGGGTTCCGCGAGAATGCGCCTTGGAAGTCTCCCTGAAAATGTGGCACATAGGCTGGGCAAGGCAGCCAATCTCGACCTCATCGGGACTTCCACAGCCAATTTGTCAATTTGGCCGCTAGAGGTTCTGCGAGAAATCCCCCCTGTGCGCCCTGGAACTCTCCCCGGAAATGTGGCACATAGGCTGGGCAAGGCAGCCAATCTCGACCTCATTGGGACTTCTACGGCCGATCGGTGGGTTGAATTTGTAACCTGCCCAGCTGAAGCCAGCAAATCTATCCCCATAGTCGACTTCCTTGGCCTGCTGGATAAACCAGCAAAGCTCTGGAACCAAGAGTGCCAGAAAATCAGTGCTGGAACTGTAATGAGTAAATGTTAAATTTAAGTTCAAGATTATATAACTAAATTAATTAAGACAGGGTTAAAATATAAAACAAAGCAGAAAAGCCAATTACCACCTTTTTGGGCTGATTATCAATTAATGTGCGAATTCAAAATGTTATTAGTGTACAGTGACATATTCACATTATTTTGTAATATCTGTTTTTACTTTGAAATGCACTAAAAGAGGCTTGAAACGGGTAATTTTGTGTAAATTTTCAAAAATGTTCCAATTATTTGACCCCCGTTGTACGCCTTGCACAAGCGCTCGGCCCTTTTCCTCTTTTTGTTTTACCTCACTCACAAGCCTGCATCACCCTCCATCTTGCATGCATTTAATCAGATCTCTTGATCAATTAATTGCTCCATCACTTGCAGCCATGCCACCAAAGGTTGTAGTAAGTTCAGGAATTCCTTTTCGAAACCTCTCAGTCTCTCTACCTTTAATTTCTCCTTTGAAGAACTTTTTAAAACCTATCCGTACTGTTCAATTTTGTACATCTGCCCTAAATTTGCATTTTGCAGCTCTGTATTCAATTTTGTTATCACAATTGTAAAGGTCCTTGCAATGTTCGATTTTAATACTCACCATGTAACATTCTGAGGATGAATGATGATTTTCCGGTATGCTCCTGATAATGAATAGTCTCTAATTTTGTGTCTCATGTTATTTATATTCAGGCCATCTGCAACCATCATTTCTTCATAGGCCTTCCCAACTTGAAATATGAACATACAAACACATATGTAACTATTGGAAATGCACAAGAACACACACTCAACTTTTAAATTCTCCCAGTCACTTATCATCTAGACTGTTTATCTTGAGTCATTACAGGCAACATTTCTATTTAAACATGATTGTGGAAGCAGGATCAGCACAATGACTGCAGAGTTTTAAAATGAAAGATCACCTGCACACACTCAGAGTAACCAATGATGGGCCATAAGCATGACTACATCGGCATCATCCACTTCACAAACATGTTTTTAAAACAAACTCCACAAATTAAGCACAACTTTACATACTAGCATGTGCTTAAGCCAAAACCTTCATGTTTGTTCAGGCCAAAAAGGATTCACTAAACAGGCCCTTCAATTCTTCAATAACTTTCAATTTCTACACGCTCACTGTCACCCGTCACCAGGAAGGTCTCAAGGCCCCCCGATCTTCCTTAAACAGAGACTCAATTAATTCTTCTCTACTAATACTCTCCTTCACATGGAGGAACTTGCACTCACCCTCAACAACTTATCGTTTGGCTCTTCTCACTTTCTTAAAGTTAAAGGTGTAGCCATGGGCACTCACATGGGTCCCAACTATGCATGCCTTTTTGCTGGTTATGTTGAAAAGTCCTTGTTCCAAACATACATTGGCACCATCCCCCAGCTCTTTCTCTGCTACATCAACAGCTGCATTGGGGCTGCCTCCTGTGCCAATACAGAACTAATTGATTTCATTACCACTATCTTCCACCCTCCTTGGTTTGCCTCAAGTCTCATCTTATCTTCTATGC